>NC_143516.1:59550293-59850293 GCF_031878675.1 Megascapheus bottae
TACCTGAGAACTACATTCCAAACCATACTCCTGTGAAGCCTAGTCCTGGAACCTCCTTTCTCTTCAGGCTGAATGGGGTCAGCTGCATTGAAAGAGTTCAGGGGGAGAGCTGGGCATCGAGCATGCACAGTGAGAGAGCTGGGCATTGAGGGTGGACAGGGCAGACAGCTGGGTATCGAGGGTGGATAGTGAAGACAGCTGGGAACCTGCTCTTGGTCCTGGCATTACAGGCCTCAGTGGGGGCACAATTCCTGTCTGGTGATGATGGCCTTTGGGCCTGGTGCCATCTGGTAGCACTTGGGGTAGCATCAGCATACAAGGACTATTTCAGAGCCACACCATGGGAAAAGCCTGCAGCGATTACAAGTTTCCCACTGGTTTTGCTTTTTGAGGTGTTCCTTTTCAAGAAAGAGATGTTTAGGGTAAAATATATATGGACTTTTTCTGATACTGGGGCTTGAACTCAGATACTGGATGGTGACTTTGAGCTTTTCTGCTCAAGGCTGGTAATTCTCTTCCATTTGAGCTACAGCTTCACTGCCATTTTTGGTGGTTAAAGAGTCTCATGGACTTCTCTTTCTGTCTTCAAACATTGAGCCTCATATCGCTACAGCCTCTTCCAGAAAATATCCTGATGGAGAATAACATTAAAAAAACACAAAGAATGCTGTGCACATAAGGAATCTTGGCAGACTCTGCACTTGGAGCAGATCTGCTACATGCTTGTTTCAAGAAGCCTGCACTATGCGAAGCACTCCTGGCTCCATAGACTCCCTTCCCTTGGAAGGAGATAGCAGCTCCGATACCCTACCACACTGAGCAGTGTTCACGGTGGTAACAGCCTTCCTCATAGACTTGCTTTTATCTCCTACTTCATAACTTTAGGCCAATGTCATCTTTAAGCAGAAAACTTTCTTCCCTTTGTCCCTTCCTGCAGATGGCTACTGGCTGCAGAACTTGGACCCAATCCACGTAGGTTTGGTAGTTGGTACAAGAGAACTTAAGCACTGAAAAATAATCACATTAATTGAAGGAAGGGCTGCATTTAAAGGCAATGGGCCTCCAACTAAATAAATAAATGACTAGTTGACATGAAGGCAAAGTACAAAAATGCTGTTGCACTGAGCAAAATCTCTTTGACGTTTGTCTAAATTAATCCTATAACTTTTTATATGTAAATCAGAGGGGACAATTCCTAGAGCCAAAATCGAAGGCATTTTTTTGCGTCATTTTCCTGATTTCTCAGCTCATTTAGCAAATGTTTATGGCTCTGATTGATTTGCCATAGTTTACATCCAGTATACATGTATGAAATTTGGTGCCAATATTTTTCCATATATTTTTATTGTAATTAATAGAAGGGTTACATTATATTCACCAAATAGAAGGTGCATTACTTCACAAACATTCATAACTTGTTTAATGTCTTGCTCCCAATTTCCCTCCCCCCACACCCACCCCTCATCTTGTTTTTCTCCCCTCCCCTATCCTATTTCAAAAAAACCAAATACACATATATACAATATATCAGATAACAAGGTGAAATACTGTAACAACATGAGATAAAAAGGGACAGCAAAAGAGATAAGAGATAACATAGTACATTAAGGACAACAATCACACATTGTATGGCTTTTGTTTCTATATGCTGGAGGTACTTTCATTTAGCCTCATCCCATATGGCCTTATGTATCTAGGTTTTATTCTATTGTAAATCTCTGCTAGGAGAGCCCAAGGTTTCTACTGATTAGGACAAATGAGGGAAACCAGTGAGCCTATGTTCTTCTGAGTCTGGCTTACCTCACTTAATATGATTTTTTATAAGTCTTTCATTTTCTTACAAATGGGGCGATATCATTCTTTCTGATGGCAGCATAGAATTCCATTGTATATAAATACCACATCTTGTTGACCCATTCATCAACTGAGGGGCATCTGGGTTGGTTCCATATCTTTGCTATGGTAAATAGTGCTGCAATGAATATTGCTGTGCTAGTGGATTTAGTATGTCCTTGTTTCTGGATGATTGGGTAAATGTCAAGTAGTGGAATTGGTGGGTCATGGGGGAGCTTTATGATTAGCCTTTTGAGGCACTGCCATACTGCTTTCCATAGTGGTTGAATGAATTTGCACTTCCACCAACAGTGAAGTAGTGATCCCTCCTGGCAACACTCCCGTTAGTATCTGTTGTTATTAGATTTCATGATCATGGCCATTCTAAATGGAGTGAGGAGGAATCTTAGAGTTGTTTTGATTTGCATTTCTTTTATTGCCAGAGATGTTGAGCATTTCTTCATGTGTCTATAGTCCATCCTTAATTCTTCTTCAAAGAAGACTCTAAGTCTTTGGCCCATCTTTTAATGGGATGGTTGTTTCTTTGGAGATTAGTTTTGGAGTGATTCAATTTTTTGAGCTGTTGATACATTTTAGAAATGAGGCCTTTGTCTGTTGTTGTATGCTTAGTGAAGATCTTCTCCCATTCTGTAGGCTTTCTAGTTAGTTTGCTAGCTATGTCCTTTGCCATTCAGAAGCTCTGTAGTTTAATGAAGTCCCACTTATCCAGACTTTCTTTGATTTGTTGTGTTTCTGGGTCTTTATTAAGAAAGTTTCAACCTGTGCAAAAGAGACCTACTGTATCTGCTATTCCTTTTATAAAGTTTTCAGTGTATCAGCTTTTTACCTCGAGGTCTTTGATCCATTTGGAGTTAATCCTGGTGCATGATGACAAAAAAGGATCCAACTTTCGTTTTCTGCAGGTGCTTAACCCATTATGCCAGCACCACTTGTTGAAGAGGCTATCTTTCTTCCATTTTATTTTTATTTTTTGGCTCCCTTATCAAAGATTAGGTGGCCATAGGTCTGTGGGTTGATATCTGGGTCCTCAGTTCTATTCCATCGGTCTTCAGGCCTGTTTTTGTACCAGTAACAAGCTGTTTTGGTCACTATAGCTGTGTAATAGGGTCTAAAGTTTGGTATTGAAATTCCTTCTGTGATGTTCTTTCTGCCAAGAATTGTTTTTGCTATATGAGGTCGTTTATAATTCCATATGAAATTTTGTATTGCCTCTTCTATTTCCTTAAAGAATGACATTAGGATATTGATGGGTATTGCATTTAATTTGTAGATATCCATTGGCAAGATTGCCATTTTTGATATTAATTCTTCCAGTCCAGGAGTATGGGAGGTTTTTCCATTTTTTCAATTCTGCTTTGATTTCCTTTTTCAGGGTTTTAAAATTTTCATCAAAAAGGACCTTTGCAATTATTAGTTAAGTTAATTCCTAGGTACTTTATTTTCTTTGAGGCTATTTCAAAAGGAGTTGCTTTACTGATTGTTGTCTTGTTCCTCTTATTATTGGCATATAGGAAGGCAGTTGATTTTTGAGGGTTAATTTTATACCCTGCTACCTTACCAAAGTTTTGAATCAGCTCAAGCAGCTTGGGAGTGGAGTCTATACGGTTCTTTAAATACAGAATTATGTTCTCTGCAAAGAGGGAAAGTTTTACTTCCTCTTTCCCTATTTGGATCCCCTTTATGCTTGCTTCTTGCTTCATTGCTCTGGCTAGAAATTCTAATACTATGTTAAAAAGAAGTGGAGAGAGTAGGCAACCTTGTATCATTGTTGATTTTTGAGGAAATGCTTTAGCTTTTCGACATTAAGTATAATGCTAGCTGTGATTTTGTCATATACAGCCTTTATTACACTGTGGAATGCTCCATGGATTACTAGTTTCTCTAGAGCTTTTATAATAAAGGGGTGTTGTTTCTTGTCAAATGCCTTTCCTGCATTTATTGAGACAATCAGGTGATTCTTGTCCTTGCTCCTGTTGATGTGTTGAAGTATATTAATTGACTTGTGTATGTTGAACCAGCTTTGCATCCCTGAGATTAATCCTGTTTGATCATAATGTATAATTTTTTGATGAGTTACTGAAGACAGTTGGCCAGTATTTTGTTGAGAAGTTTTCCACCAATGTTCATCAAAGAAATGGGTCTATAATTCTCTTTCTTGATGAATCTTTGTCTGGTTTTGGGATGAGGGTTATACTGGCTTCGTAGAATGAGTTTGGCAAAGAGCCTTCATCTTCAATTTCATTGAAGAGCTTGATGAGTATTGGTGTGAGCTCTGCTTTGAAGACCTTATAGAGTTCATCTGTGAACCCATATGGCCCTAGGCTTTTCTTGGATGGGAGATCTCCTATTGCCATTTCTATGTCAGTGTTTGAAGTAGGTCTGTTTAGTTGGATTAGGTCTTTTTGGTTCAGTGTGGGTATGTTAATATTGGCTAGAAATTCGTCCATTTCTTCTAGATTCTCAAATTCTTTGGCATAAAGGTTTGAAAAGTATTCCCACATGTTGCTCTGGATCTTTGTAATTTCTGTTCTGATACTACCATTCTCATCTGTGATTTTCTTTATTTGGGTGTGCTCTCTTCTTTTTTGGTAAGATTTGCTAAGGGTCTGGAAATTTTGTTAATTTTTTTTCTAAGAACAAACTCCTTGTTTTTTATTCTTTCTGTAGTTTTTTTGGAGTCCAATTCATTTAATTCTGCATTGATATTAATAATTTTATTTTTCTACTGGGATTAGGCTTGGCTTCTTGCTCTTTTTCTAAGAGCTTAAGGTGGTACATTAAATTGTTGGTTTGCAGTTTTTCCAATTTGTTAATGTAAGCACTCAGATATAAATTTTCCTCTGAGTACTACCTTTGCTGTGCCCCAAAGAAGCTGGGATTTTGTGTGCTCCGTTTTCTTAAATTTCATAAACTGTTGAATTTCTGTTCTGATCTCCTCCAGGATTTATTGGTGATTCAAAAATGTGTTGTTCCATCTCTATGGGTAAAAGTGTTTTTGTTGTTGGAGATTGGTGTTCCATTCCAATTTGATATCCTTATGGTCTAAGAGAATGCAGGGAATAATTTCAGTGTTTCTGAGTCTGCACAGGTTTGGTTTATGCCCTAATATGTAGTCTCTTTTGGAAAATGTTTCATGTGCTGCTGAAAAAATGTATATTGTGATGTTGCTGGATGGAATAATCTGCAGGGTCTGTTAGGTATATTTGGCCTATACAGTTGTTCAATTCTGAGGTTTCTCTGTTGAGTTTTTGCTTATTGATCTGTATATAGGTGAGAATGGTGTGTTAAAGTTACCAACAATCATTGTGTTTTGATCTATGTTTGGTTTTAGTGAAAGTAAAGTTTGCTTGATGAAGTTCGGTGCTCTGAGATAAGGTGTGTAGATATTTAGGATGGTTATGTCCTCTTGGAGGAGAGATCCCTTTAGTAGTAAGTAATAATCTTCTTTGTCTTTTCTCAATAAATTTCATTTGAAGTCTGTTCTTTTTGATATGAGGATGGCAACTCCAGCCTGTTTATGGGGGCCATTAGCTTAAAAAACTTTATTCCAACCTCTCACTTTCAAAAAAATGTTTGATTTTGGGGACAAGATTTGTCTCTTGAAGACAGCAGAATGATGGATCTTGCTTTTTGATTCAGCTAGAGAGTCTAAGCCTTTTAATTGGAGAATTAAATCTATTGTTATTGAGGTTTAGGATTGAAAAATATTTACTCATTCCTGCCATTTTTAAAAGCTTTCATTATGGCCTGTGGCTTGACAGTTCTTGCAGTACTTAGCTGGTATGATTTTTAGGTGCCATTTCTTTGTCAGTACCAATTTTGTTTTGGTTTTCAATGTGTAGAACATCTGTGAGATTTTTCTGTAATGCTGGTTTGCTACATATTGTTGCAACTTTTTATTGGAATGTAGGGTTTTTATTGTTCCCTCAGTTTTGAATGAGTGCTTAGCTGGGTACAGTGTTCTTGGTTGGTAGTTATTTGTCTTAAGGTCATGACATATATCCTTCCAATCTCTTCTTGCTTGTGCTGAGAAATCTGAGGTTATTCTGATTGTTTTTCCTTTTCAGGTGATTGTTCTCTTCTCCCTAGCTGCTTTTAGAATCCTTTCTTTGGTCTCTATTGATCCTGTACGGATTATAATGTGGCAGTGTGATGTCCTTTTCTATTCAGGTCTGTTTGGGTTTCTAAGAATTTCTTGTATGTGGATGGGCCTGCCCTTCTGGATATTTGGGATGTTCTCTAAGATGTTTTCCTCAAGTATATTTCCAGTACCAATGACCTCTTTCTCCAGGCCCTCCTCAAGAAAATTTCTTGTTTAAGAACTCACAATTGTGTGGGATCTCCCCCCACCTTTCTTCTTGTTTTTCTTTTTAATTTTTAATTTTCTTAAATTTTTATCATTGATCTCTCCTATATATACCTTCTTCTTTTCTTTATATGTTTTTCTTGATACTCTTCTTATTTTCATAAGTTTTATCTTACTTTTTCTAAATTTTGTACTGAAATACTCTACCTTTCTATCACCTTAGGTCAGTTATTCTTATGCTATCCCTTTCCTTCATTACTATATTAATCATACACTCTTAGAAATACTAGAGTTAAGAACCAACAGATTGGGCTGGGAGTTTGGCCTAGTGGTAGAGTGCTTGCCTAGCATGCACAAAGATCTGGGTTCGATTCCTTGGTACCACATACTTAGAAAAAGCCAAAAGTGATGCTGAGGCTCAAGTGGTAGAGTTATAACTTTGAGAAAAATCCAAGGACAGTGCTGAGGACCTGAGCTTAAGCCCAAGACTAGCAAAAAAAAAAAGAATAAACAGATTAAAAAGCAGGTGACTGTATCAAGAAAAATAGCCTTTGTATCCAGTCTGTACCCAGTGTTGTCACTATGTTTTTACGAATGACCAAAAGGACAGAAGGAAAGCAAAAAAACAAAATGGAAACAATCATAACATTAAAAAATGGGTGGAGGTAAAATGGCAAAAAATATAAGAACACATCAAAATGAAAAAGAAAAAAGGTAGAAAAAAGGGGGTTATTCTGCATTTTTTTGGCGGGGGAAAGGATGGGGTATGAAACTTGTGTCTCCACTAAATTTAGGATCCAAATGCTTAAAAATTATTTTTGTCCTGCAATTTGGCTTTGCGACTAGCACTGGGGGCGGACATCCGGCTAAGATGCCTGGGGGAAACCCATTGCCCTTTGGAATGATGGTGCTGCCAGCACCACTTCTCAGGCTCCAGTTGGTTTGGCAGTATCTTTGTCAGCAGTGAAGATGGTGCTTCTCTTGGCTGGTGGGGGAGGGGATTCCTTTCCAATGCCGTTCCAAGAGCAGAAGTGGAAACATCTCCATGGAGTTACTCACAAATTGCTGGGTTTTCTGTTTTCGTGAAGCTGGCAGGTCTGCAGGCCAGGTGCCGGCTTTGGGCTCTTGCAGGCTCTGTCTGGCTCTGTCTGGAGCCGGCAGGTCTGTACTGCCGAGAAGTGCTGTCTGCTCAGGTGCTGGAGGGAGGCTTTGCCTTTGTGGTGGGTCTGAGTGGCTGGCACGTCTCCAAGCTGTCCTCTTGAGCTTTTCTGTCTTTTTCCTCTCTGACTGAGATCCCTGTGGTGCTAAAGCTTACTGACAATCAATCTTTGGGTATGAACTTTCCCCTATGATGCTTGAACAGGTATCTTGGTGAGAGCTCAGAAAGACTCACACTGAACTGCCGCCATCTTCTGCCAATCTCCTTGGTGCCAGTATTCAAAATACATTCCTAATCCTGCTTCAACATTGAGAACTACCAAGCATGCCAATTCCACTGCATAGTTGGAAAACCAAAGATTATTTGAATTGAGAGAAGGTGTCTCAAAAAATCTGGAAAGATCCATTGATGGATTTTGGGGTTAGCAAAATACCAGTATTTTAATGTAAGAGAAAGCCCAAGGTAATTTGTGAAATAGAGCTTGATTGGTGAAATGAAATGAAGTATCTTGAACAAAACTAATATATAAAAGTAATAAATATAATATGAATAACCCAGAGGTGACCAGTTGCAGAAACCTGGAATTACATAGTGTAGTCTTATTCCATTTGAATTTACCAAATAAGCCATGGCTCATAGGCAGAATTCCTCTCATTTTTTATAGGCAATTTTGCAGTTTGAAATCTGTTGCCATCTTAAAATCATTTTCTTAAGGATAATCAGATTAGATGGATATTATGAGTTAATATGTCTACCGGGGCGTCCTGGGAACAGGCTGAATGGTGATTACTTCCACCTTATAATTTCGTTTCTTAACCTTTCCTGAACTCCCTGACAGAGGGTAAGCATTGTGGGTTTGGGAAGTAGTATCCTTTTGCCAGTGGAGCTCCACTAGTTTGTGTCAGAGAAGGCCATGATCTGTCAGAACCTTCCAGAACCCTGTCCTGGGGACCTCCAGTGTGCTTCTTTAGTGTGGTTGTGATCAAACCGTACTGGTGTATGTAACCTTACATTGGATAGTTTGATTGTTTCCTGAAGGGACTGAATGATCTTCAGAGAGGAAGTCCTTCTTTCTTGGGGACCAGGAAGCCTCAGGGTAGAGGCAGAGTTATGCACACATGGCAGCTTGAAGCCCCTGGATCTCAGCAGGATCAACCTGCCTTACTCTCTGTTGCATATTGACATCAGAATTTCATCTGTCACTATTTATTTTAATCAAAGAATAATCTTCAATGTGAAGTAACCAATGATATTAAATTGACAATGCCTAGAAGGACACAAAATATTTTCATATACTTTGTGGTCTATTATGGCTGGGTACAGTGGCTCACGCCTGTAATCCTAGCTACTCAGAAGGTTGAGATCTGAGGATCAAGGTTCAGAGCCAGCCCGGGCACAAAAAGACCTGAGATTCTTATCTCCAGTTAACTTCTAGAAAACAGAAAATGAGGCTTGGCTCAAGAGTAGGGTGGTTGCCTTGAGCGAAGAGCTCAGGGATAGCACCCAGGCTGAGTTCATGCCCCATGACCTACAAAAAAATGTATGGGATAGAGTAAGATGAAAATGCTTATCAAATTTCGTTTATAAAATTGGGCACTTCAAATATGACCTAGTGAAAACCACAGACCTTCATCTATCTCACATCAAAGGATTTACTTTATATTTTACTTTCTGGAAATAACTCCATGGAGAATTTGTTGAGCAAATTCATTAGGAATTTACCCAATCCTCCTTGGCTGAAGTCCAAGCAAATTCAGCACTGTTTGGTTCAAAGGTGTAGATTACAAAATGACCATGTTTCTCCACGAAAAATGATTGAATGTTTAAGCTTTTGTTTCATATGATTGGTTAGACAATGACAGAAAATACAAAGTTATTATGAATTAATTCACACATATATGAATTAATTTACATATATATTAATTGGCTTTTTAAATTGTATTTTATTGTCAGGATAACAGAGAGAGGGGTTGTAGTTACATTCGACAGGTAGTGGGTGCATTACTTCTTGAACTTTGACACAGCTTCTCATGTTCTCATGTTTTTGTTCCCCTTTCCCTTCCCCCAACCCTCCCAAGCTTTGTATATTTTAAGGGCTGTTCTAGTAGGAGTAAATTAAACAAATAATGAAAGTCTAAATGCTTTCAATATTATATTCAAAATTGGTCTTCACAGTACTGTGCTGGAATTATGGAAACCAGCAAGCAAAACTCAGTGTATAGATTCCTGGTTAGGGTGTAAAGGAGCCTTGCTGGCCACAGGTCATGTTTATTGTGCCAGATACTCAGGCAAATCATGGCTCAGAGCTATCCTAAGCAGAAAGTCCAGGGGACACAATTTCCAGAATAACCAGTAAGAGGATGGGTGGAGTACCAGCCAGGCAAGCAGGTCTGGGCATTCCAGAATGGGAACTTCCATGAGCTTTAATGAAATCTCTCCACTCACAAACCCAGGCAGCCCTTGACCTAGGACCCGTAGAAAACATAGCTAGAGTCTATCTCAGCAGCGATTTCCCTAAGCCACATAAAGAAGTTCTCTTCAGAGAGGTCATGGGTGTGAACCCTGAAGGCCTCCACGGAGAATCAGGACTGTGCCTTGGTGCCCACGTTGGCCTACTCCAGTGGAAGAAGCTGGTTGAGCAAAAATTGAAACCAAGGCAGGCGGGAAAGAGTAAGAGACAGCAGACAATGCCATCTTTGGTACTCTGTGGTAAAGAAAAGCTTCAGTTCACAAAGATTGATGTGTGCTCCACTATTTGCCTGATGGGATGGAAAATGGATTTTACATGTTTGAATCATTTGAAGAAATGGAATCCTTTCAATGATTCTGATGAGACCACAATTCAAAATCCATTGCTGAAATAGAGCATTTCAAAATAGAGCAATTACATGATTTCCTACACTTCATTATTTATTCACCAGTACAGATAAATCAGGTGGATCATTTCCTCATTAGTGAAAATAATATTATAGAAATCCAAAATAGATATACTCAAGCACTTCCTTCCATGTAGATTTTTATATATCTTTTTCATCTTAGGCATTATTTATTTATTTGTTTATTGGATGTCAGTGCTGGGGCTTGGAGTCAGTCCTTCTCACTCCCCCCAAACCCCTAAGCCTGGCCCTCTACCACTGGAGCCATATTGCCACTTCCAGCTTTTTGTTGGTGAATTGAAGGCAAGATCTCATAGAATTTCAGCTCCAGGCTGATTTACTGGGAAGTTAAGATTGCAAGCAGGAGCCATACACACCAAATCACAATTCAACAATCAGTTGAAGATAAAAAAACATAACAGAGATGCATGAGCCATTCAAGTTGATCAAGTTTCTAAATGTACTTTTGGAAGAGCAGGGAGAACTCTGAATTAAAGGAATGTGATTCATTCATACTGTATTTTGTAGGAAGAATTATTCTGTTTACTTTGACAGACTTCTAACAACCACCTTCTTGGAGACTTCTGAGTATGTGTGATCCAGCTGTATTAGTGTCTCAGAATGTATTTCCATAAGAAGTTGTGGAGAACTGTTTCTAAAAGGGTGTAATGTTGTGAATATAATTCTACAATGATATTTCTAAATATGTCTTACTCATTTTAAAGTTGAAGCACCATGGTCCACATGTGGGAATGTAAATTTAGTTTAGAAAACTGACCACTAGCCAGTGAGTGTCCAGAAAACCATTTAAAGAGAGAACATTTTCAATTTAATCTTGGAAATATTTATAGGGCAATTACAGTGCACAAGCCACCATGGAAGACTCAGTTAATAAGATGAAAAAGACAATATCCCTGCTGCAGGTCTGTGAAGCAAATTCAGGCAACAATACAAGTTGGTAAGTCTTATCTGCAGACTCAGCAGTGGACAACCTTCCTGAACTGATACTCCAGTTGTCAATGCAGAAGCCACATTTCCCCCCAAGGAGATTCTCTTATTCTCTACAAGAAAGCAAATACAAGGTGGGATCTGGTGGATCACACCTGTAATCCTAGCTACACAGGAAACTGAGATCTGAGGATTTAGGTTTAAAGGCAGCTCCAGGCACAAAAGTCCTTGAGGCCCTTATCTCCAGTTAACCACCAGAAAGCCAGAAGTAGTGCTGTGGCTCCAGTGATAGACTGGTAATCTTGAACTGAAGAGCTCAGGGACAGCACCCAAGCCCTGAGTTCAAGCCCCATGACTGACCAAAAAAAAAAAAAAAGAAAGAAAAAGGGAAAGCAAATCACAGCAACTTGATTTGGGCAAGAGGAAAGTATTGAGAGAGTTATTCTGTAGAACCCGTAGCAAGGTGGAAGAGGCCAAAGCGGGAATGGACAGCCTTGAGAATGCCAAGTAACTGCTTTGTCTTTGACCTCAGCTTTGTGTCCTATAAGCCAATTCTGGGAAACCAGAAAACAAAATATGCATTCTGTATATTCCAGTAACAGCAATTAGCAATAGCATTAGAAGCCATTCATAATACTGTCAAAAATAGAAACTGCATAGGAGAAATACTGAAAATGTAAAGTGCATATATATATATATATATATATATTAACTATTTTAACTATTCCTGAATGAGAGAGAAGAAAACCAATTTCTTGGTTTTAGACAATACAAAAATATTAATCTTATTCAATGAATCTAGAAATTTACAGAAATACCAGTAAAGCTGTTTCCAAAGCTATTTCTTGGAATTGATAAAAAATGCAGTTGATAAATTCAAATGGATTAGTATAGTACTACGAATTTCAATTGGATTTTGGAAAAAACATGAAGTATTTAAAGAAAGAGAACTCAGCAATGCAATACTTATCAATAAATGGAATGGAAAGTTGATGGATTTTCAGTGGTAAAATTGGTTAATTGATGTAGGCATGATTGATTAAACTGTAGGAAAAAAGATGAAGAGACACTGTCAAACACACAAATACTGTTATTGACTGAAAGTTAAATTACAACGTGTGAGAAAAGTTAAGAAGATTTTGTGATCTGTTCTTAGTAATGGCTTGATTAAGGAAATGAAGAAGATATGCAGAAATCTAGGGGTCAGCTGTGCTGTCTCAACGGAGGACGGACCTACAGCAGAGCACTGTGGATTCCAGCCACGCCATGCCTGTCCTGCGGCAGCACAGGACTAAGCATGCTGGTCACCCCCACAGCTCAGATCTGACCTGAAATCTGGGGATCTGGGCACTGGCAAAGGTGTCCCCAGTGTCATTCCTTTCAGGGCACGGGTGGCCCACCCCTGCCATTCTAGCCACTATGGAAGGAGGCTAAGAACTGAAGAGCAAGGTTCCAGCCAGCCCAGACAGGAGAGACCCCTCGTTCACCTCCACAACTGCAAAGACAAACACGGATACCAACTGCGTGATGGAGGCCAGCAGTCAAGAAGCAGAGATGTATGAAGTAAGTCAGCCTGCCTTCTTTCCTTTGGCCCAGACAGAAAGGGTTGGAATATATCGAAGAGCTGTGGAAATGTAAATATAAAAATAACCATGAAGACTGGATTATAGAAATGGAGGTCCCCCAAAGCGCAAATTATTGGCAATTTGACATGACAGCAAAATGTGCCAGTGGCTTCTAGAATAAGTGATCACAATTTCTCTCAATTATTTTGTGAAAGTGAAGAGAAGTCACAATGTACATTTATTGATATCATTAGCATTGTTGCTTATCTAATTAAAAAGATTTGTGAATGTGTTGTGATGGCGAATGTTTGTCTGCAGGGCGGAGGAGACCTCTCAGAGCTCAAAGGTGATATTTCAATTCTCTGAAACACTGCGGGGTGAAAACTCAGAGCAGTCACTCACTCCAAGTATTCCTCCAATGAATTTTGCTTCCCCATTTTCTGTTGATGTACTTCATATGCTCATTTAAATACTAGAGGTGTTGAACAATTATAAAACTAAGAGTTCTAACAGGGTATCAATGGATCACACCAGTAACTCTAGCTACCCCGGAGGCTGGGATCTGAGGCTCCCAATTCAGAGCCAGTCTAAGGAGGATAGTTCTTGAGAATTTTACCTCCAATTAACCACCAAAAATCCAGAAGCAAGGTTGTGGATCAAGTGGTAGAGAAACAGCCTCTAGCAAAATTGTTCAAGGATATACATATACACATGGACACAATTTAAGTTCTAGAGGACCACTTGATCATTTAAGCTAAAAGCCATTAGAAGTAACTTAAAAAGATGTCTCAAAAATTTTTAAAAAGGGGGGAGATGAAGCTGTGGCTCAATTAGTAAAAAAGTGGGGGAGATGAAGCTTCACACATAAAAGCTCAGGGACAGTGATTAGGCCCTGAGCTCAAGCCCCAGGTCTTACACCAAAAAAGAAAAAAAATCACCAATCATCTGTTCTGGGCTGAGAATGTGGCTCAGTGGCTCAATGCTTGCTTAGCATACATGAAGCCCTGGGCTTAATTCCTCAGTACCACATAAACAGAAAAAGCAGGAAGTGGTGCTGTGGTTCAAGTGGTAGAGGTCTAGCCTTAGGCAAATGAAGCTCAGGGACAGTGCCCAAGCCCTGACTTTACTGAAGCTCAGGGGTAGTGCCCAGGCCCTCAGTTTAAGCCACAGGACTGGCAATAAAAAAATAAACAAAAAAAAGGAAAAAGAGAATAAAATTGAGCTTTACTGATTAGAATAGGTAAATAAGAGAATAATAATATTAATATCACAAGGTATTTTTAACTATGTAATGTGTTTGCTTGTAGCTTTATAGGCATATTCTAGTTACCAAGAATGAGGAAAACCATGCAAACTATGTGCCATTGGGTCTGGCTTACATCACATAATATAATTTCACCCATCTTTCCATTTCCTTGTGCATAGTGAAATATCATTCCTTCTGATGGATGAGTAGAATTACAAAGTGTACATATACCACATTTTCTGGATCCATTCTTCCACCGATATGCTATGATAAGCAATATTGCAATGTACATGATTGTGCTGGTAGCTTTAGTAAATTGGATAAATGTCCAGGAGCAGGATTGCTTGGTCCATGATTAGCCTTTGGGGAACCTCCTTACTGCTTTCTAGAGTGTTTGAACAAGTTTACACTCCCATCAACAGTGTAGTAGCCTTGCCTTTTGGCCGCATCCCCACTTCATCTATTATTGTTAGTTTTCTTGATAATGGCCATTCTTACTGGAGTGAAGTGGAGTCTCAGTATTGTTTTGTATTGCATTTCTTTTGTGGCCAGAGATGTTGAACATTTCTTCATGTGTCTACTGGCCATTATACAGGTGTGTAGGAATTCACACAATGAGGACAAAGGTGGATATTCTTAGGAAAGGATCACAAAGGCTCAACAGCTATGTGCATATGATCTTATAAAATAAGATTTACCAAAATGAACTCTAGAAAATGGAAATAAGAGGTGTTTTGGGTTATTGTTGCTACTCTTCTTGTTTTTCTTTCCTATTGTCTTGTTCATTTGTCTGTCTTTTCATTTATCTGTCTTTGGAAGAATAAGGGGGACACAGAAATGGAGTGACAAAGGTGAACAAATGCACCAGTGGTCCTCACCAGACACTGTGTTGAAAATGAAATACACAACTTGTGCTTGGGGGCAGGAAGGAGAAAAACTGGAGGAGAGTGAGGAAAGGGGTGAAATTTTTCAAAAGGAAATGTACTCTTTGTCTGACTTATGTAACTGTAACTCTTCTGTACCTCCTTTGCCCAGTAACACTAAATAAATTTTTAAATGGTGAAAGTGCTAATCACAGAATACATTGGGCAAACAGAATAATTACATAATTACATGTGACTCAAATAATAATAAGAAATGTATTGCTAATAAGATTTAGCACATTAAATGTGAAATTTATTATATAAATTTTGCTTAAATATGAAAGATTATCTGAGCAATGTAACCAAAATTAATGAAATATAAATGGAAGAGGAGAAATTTGAAGCACTCTCATTAATAGTCTATATAGGTGAAGGCCATACAGATTCCTTTCAACTTAGTCACTCTGAAGCAGGAGATAATTTCTCTTTGAGTGTCTTGGTCATTACAAGGTGTGTACTGAATAATAATAAACTGTAATTGTTCGTAATCACTAAGTTGATAAGTCATTACACTGGAGTATTGTGCAGAATTCTTTTCATGCATTATTGCACCCAGTCTTCAGAATCCTTTGAATTAGTATTATTGCCTTAGTTCATAATGAAAGGACTAAAGCTCAACAAGTACAGACGATTTGCCCCAGATTTCTATTTGATCCAGTCAGAATTCAAAGCCCGCAGTCCGACAGAGACCAGCACTCACCATAAAGGCCCCCTTGTGGAACTGAGTCTAAGTTACTCATCCAGACTCCTTCCTGTGAGAGTCAGTCAGAGGCTTTTCCCTGAATGCCAGTGAGGTGGAAGGTAGCAGTGAGGAGCCCTGATCCAGGCAAGTGTGGGGGGAGGGGATGAGGGTCCTGAGCCCCCATCTTCGCCAACAAGCTGGGGGTGTGATATGTACTGGAACCCTAGCTCTGTAGGAAGTGTAGTTAGGACGACTGTGGTGTGAGACCAGACTACAGAGGCAAAGGCATGGAACTATGTCTGAAAACTAAGTAAAACCAAGAGGACTGGGTATGATTCAACTAGAATACTGGCCTGCCACTCACTGCAGGCCTCTGAACCCAAATGCTGGAATCCAAATCACAAGCAAACAATTACAGCAACAGAAAAGATGAAAATAATCTTAAAACTACCCTTCATTAATTTTCAATATCTAATTAGATCAGAGAAATGAATTAGTTTCTACTACTTTAACACCCTAGACCATCAACATATAGAGTATCAACATATATTCATAATACACAATGCTATATATAATATCTATATAATGTAATATATATTATATTTTATACATAACATGTATCTTATATAATATACATTTGGTTCTTTTGTATATTTATATTATATGTAAATTTGCACATACATATTCATATATACATACATGCACACATATATGCATATACATATACACACATATGTACATAAAAATAAGGCTGACATTGGCTCACAGACACACTGAGCTCACTGGAAAAATTAGAAAACCCAACCTAAAAGATAGCTGATCATGGTTTCTCTCACACTGATGGTCGTTTCCTTTGCAGAGGGGATGCTAGGAGGGATGTGAAGTTCTGCTTTGACATTGTACAGCTGTGAACACTCAGACTTAACTATGACATCTGTGCCATAAATGTGTTCAACCTGCAGATTTGTTTAAGGGTTTGTTTCATTCAACTGTATGCCAAAATAAATGATGAACAGATTTTCAGCCAGTGGAAGTGTCTGAAATGATAAACTTTATTTATGGCTTAGTGATCAGTAGGTATCCCCAATTTTTTGTAGAAGACTTAGTGCTAGAGGCTTGAAAAAATAGAATAGCCAAATGACTGATAGACCATTAGGATACTTTGTGCATTTTAGGTTAACACATTGATTTGAAATATTAGTCTAAGGCTTACATTTTCTGGCTTGCCAAAACAGCAGCTCCATCAATGCAAGGTGGGCATATGTTGAAGAAATGGTCTCTAGCCCCAGTGAAGTCTTCAGGCCTGAAGCTGACCTAGAGGAGCTTGAAGAGTTCATTATATTCAACACATAGTTTGGAGAATTTTGCCTTCTGACATTAACCCTTGAAATCACACTGAAACTGTGAGAAGTAATGGATTTCAGTGATTCTTGCTTAAAATCACAGCATTAAAAAAAAAGAAACTACAAAACTTGGAATATTCTCTCGTACTGTCTGGATATACTTTGGCTGTCTTGCAAAAAGGGGCCAAAAGTTAAATTAATTAATGTAGAAATTATAGTGCATGTAGAACCTTGAACAGTTTTTGTAAAACACTATTATGAAAAGCTTAGAGACAGTGATCAGGTCCTAAGTATCAGCACACACAAACACACACACACATCCACACACACACACACACACACACACACACACACACACGCATGCACGAGTAGAAAAGAATGTCATCAATTTATTTTAAAATGCAATTATTCTCAGAAGTATTTTAAGCAATTGGAGAAAGGTAAGGGCAGCTGGAAGGAAGTGAGGATTTGGAAATCTGTCCTGTTGGCTGAGTTGTGCGACCACTGGCTGAACAAAATGCACTGTGCACATGCTCAATTGAGAATCGTGATATTAAAGGTATGTATGTTAGTTCACAATTTATGGGTGGAGATCTAAACTAATTTCCTCCTTTTTCTGTCTTGAGTGATCAATGAGGTTTGTGCAAATGTTCTAGCTAGGGACTGAAAAATCATTATCCCTCATTCTTTCTGATTCTCAGACACCTAAACACCATTCTTTTACTATAATTGTTAAAGTAATAGCAAATTTAAAGAGATAGGTGTAATGTTTTATCAGGTATAGAATTCAGTTAAAAGAATCAAATTTTTCAATGATACACAAAACCTGGGGAAAGTTTGAAAAATTTTGAAAGTGTTATTACAATTATAGCTATCAATAGAATTTGTAAAAGGTGCTGTGTCCTTGGCTCACATCTGCAACTCCAGCTACTTTACTCAAGAGGTAGGATATGAGGGTCGGGGTTGGGAGTCAGCCAGGAAGAAAAACACACCAGTTTCTCAGAAATGGAATAAATACAGTTGATATGAACTCTATTTCCAATCAAATTTAATTGAAATTTATAAATCCAAATACAGGTTAATATATATTCTTTTATTTCTATTAAAACATTTACAAAGAGGCATCTATTCTAGGCCATAATCATGCTTAAAGAGTTAGACTCATTCAAAAGTATATCATCAGACTTTAATGAAATTAAACTAGAAACTAATAAAGAAAAGATAACTAGAAAATTCCATATTAATGGATGTTAAACAAAATTCTGAATGGACTACTTGTCAAGAATGAGTCTCAATAGCCACACGAAATATCTTGTGTTAAATTCAAATGGTAATTTTAAATTAAAAGTCTGTGAAATGCCAGAAATGCAGTGATTTTAAGGATATTGATGCCATGGAAGAAACATCTAAAATTAACATGTTAAAATACTCCTTTGTAAACTACAGCAACATAATCAAATCAATTATGGAAGGTTAAGAGAGTTAATATTTGAAATGAGAAATCTTTAAGATCTCTGTATCCAAACAGTTTTCTTCAAAAGATCAAGAAAATCTCTAGTAGGCCAAGAAAAAAAGAAGGGGGGTTAGGAAGGAGACGGAGAAGGAAGGGAGAAGAGGAAAAGGAGGAAGAGGAGAATGGAGATGGTGAGGGGAAGATGGAGAGGAAAACAAGAGGAGGAGGAAGGAAAAAGAGAAAATTCATACAAATAGCCAATGTTAGAAATAAAGGTAGGCAAGTAAATTGAATAAAACAATTTGATGACCTTGTTTATTTTTTTAAATCCTGGTGATTTCACAAAAAGTTCCTAGAATTAAAATCTATTAAAAGATCATAGAATATAAAGTGTGCACAGATATAAATTCTGTTCCTCTTAGGAAACAATGAGCAAATGCAACTGGAAATGTGATGCAATCATTATGTAAGTTAGCAACAGTTAATATGATCTTGAAAATTAATGAAATTCCATCGAGCACCAATCTTTTCTATTTATAATTTTAGCATTTCAGGGCATACTGAAATATGAACTTGGGATCCCACACCCATTCAACTGGTTCTCTACCATTTGAGCCATACCTCCAGGCTACATTTATGCACACTAATCGCAAATGGTTCTTATGAACTTCTTTGTTTGGGCTGGCTTTGAACTGAAATGTTTGGATTTTTTCTTTTGTTGAAATAATGAAGCTGGATAGAATGCTTCAGGATCCCTCCCCCACCACAGCAGCTTTTCCCCTTAGGGCTTGAGTCCCACCTTCACTGCTGGCTTTATGGTGTTAATTGGAGATGAGTAGCTTGGACTTTTAGTCCCTCCCTCTTCCCCCAGTCCATCAAAGAAGATAGCCCAAGTTCTTACCTGGTAGATCTTCCCTATTTTATATACAGGGGAGAGTCACTGGCTCATAACAGGATCTACCCTACACAATGGAATTATGAGAGCTACACATACTATTAAGATGAGGACAAGTAATATTCCAATAATATTGGAGTATTCAATATCCCAACAGAGTTTGGGGACTCTGGGACTTTTCAGCAATGTAACTCAAGCAACTGAGAGATTGCTTTGATCAAAAGTAAAAGGAATCATGGGACTGAAAAACAAATGAAGTCTATAAAAAGAATCCTAAGCAAGATTATAATACGGATAGAATCCCAGGTCTGGTTACTGGGAAAACATAGGAAGCATATCACTTTTAATGGACTACATACAATTATTTGCATTTGAATGCCCTATAAAACCTATAGGAAGTGTATTTGTATAAAAGGCAATAGTATTTATAATTGGTTTGGGAATAAGCTTTTTGCAGTGGAATGAGTTTTTCCCTTTGGCATTTACAAAGCAGGCTAAGAACAGATGTGGGGAATTTACATGGAACTCTCAAGAGCAGCAGAAGAAAGGGAAGTCCAGAAGTAGCAGGTGGTCGAGTGATTACAGTGTATGAGTCGCAGTGCTCTCCGGGGCCGGGAAGGCTCCTGTGGGAGCCAGAAGTAAAAATACTCTGCTTTGGAATACTATTTTCCTTAATATTGACAAAGACTTTTAAACAATGCTACAGATGGGTGAGAAATGTTTACATTATATAAAGAGAGCAGATGAGAAAGCTGGTGGCTATGCATAGTGTTCTAGGACTGTACAAGGTAGCTGATTCAGTGCACCAACTTTTAAAGCCTGGTGAGATTCTCTCAGGTATTTTATTTGCCAAAGAGAGAAAACATTTCAGAACATTTCAGTCCACATTGGTAGACTTTGAACTGCCAAATTGGTTCTAAAACATTTACACACTGAAGGAAATACATTTAATTTTTATATGCACAATGTTGCCACCCATGGCACCAAGCGGATGGAGCTGCTAGCTGCGTCCACTGGGCCACCGGGACACCAGGCAGGGGCAGAGCTGGTCTGGGTCCCCAGTGCCGTGGCCACGGTGGAGCTGGAACACCCAGGGAAACCAAGGCGGAGTGGACGGCCCGTGTTCACCACCACGCACCACGGCCGGGTGGAGCCGTGTGCTTGCTCGCCGCTTGGCTGGGCACAGTGGCCAGGAATAGGAGGACTGACTGTTCAGGAGGGGAGAGGACTGATCAGGAGAGGGGAGGCCTGGTCAAGAGAGTGGAGGACTGGTCAGGAAGGTGGAGGACTGTCCAGCATTGGGGAGGCCTGGTCAGGAGGGTGGAGGACTGGTCAGCATCGGGAGGACCGCCACCCTCCCCTCCCCCTGCATCCGTCTGGGCTTCCCCGGAGAGCCCCCACCCCGCCGTGCATAGAATGGTGTCTCCAACGGTCCCACTGGCCAGCGTCCTACATCTACCACGAGGCGGAGCTCAGAGAGAGGGACAGAGGCCTGGGGCTGTGTCCAGGTACTTCAGCCACCCCAGGGGACCGGACGCGGTGGGGAGGTATGGGCGTCCACACCGGGTGGCCACGGAGGCAGAGGCCGGGGAGCCGCTCTGGGCCTCCATGCCCCAGGGAGGCGGAGGCCGCAGGGGAGGTCTGGGTGTCCACGCCTGGTGGCTGCAGGATTGCTCCTCTTTTCTCTCTTCTCTGTGCCAGGCCCCGGCTGAAACTCAGGGCCCGGGGCTGTTTCCGAGCTGATTTTCTCAAGGCTGGCGCTCTGCCGCTTTGGACACGGTTCCACGTAGAGCTTTTGGGGGGCAGTCAGCCTGAGGACTGCCCTATCCTCGAACCGCCGCCTCCCCGGGGGCGAGGGTCACCGCGCGAGCCGAGACCCTGTTCACCTGAGCCTTGGCCGGTGCTGGCCCAGTCTGGAGAAGGGGTGCCAAAGCATGTGTGATGTCTGCTTGTGAGGTTCTGGTGTGTGAGTCTACCGTCAGAAACAGAACCTTCAGAACATCTAATAATCAGACATAACATACACTTTCAGCTTATTTTGGCTGCAAGGTTTACTGTGTTTTGTATTTGCTAAGTGGGATGCTCTAGCCTGACTCCTTGAAGTGAATTAGCATGAAAATATTCATGTACATTCACATACTTTGGAGACCATTTCACTTTGGTTGGAAACGGGTTTCTAGATTCTAATGGACTTCAGGCTTTGTAATTTGCCAAATGGGATACAGCACAGCTCATACTTGTTTTTTAGGGTTCTGCAAAGACCAGCTCTCTCTCTGTCTCTGTCTCTGTCTGTCTGTCTGTCTGTCTGTCTGTCTGTCTGTCTGTCTCTCCCCTGTCTCTCTCTGTCTGTCTGTCTCTCTCCCTGTCTGTCTGTCTCTGTCTCTCTCTCTGTCTCTCTCTGTCTGTCTCTGTCTCTCTGTCTCTCTGTCTCTCTGTCTCTCTGTCTCTCTCTCTCTCTCTCTCTCTCTGTATCTCTGTCTCTGTCTCTGTCTCTGTCTCTCTCTGATTTGTACTCAGTTTGCATGCCAAAATAATCTGGAAGGTTATTAAAAGTACTCCGGAGAAAATTAAAGAAATGAAATGCATACTTTCTAAAAACTGTACTAGCATGCCATTGAAAAGGAAATAATCGGAATATGATGACTCACTTATAACTACTGCAGATCAAAACTACTGAGTATGGCATTGGATTTGCATTCGAGTCCCAGTTCCTGCCCAGGCTACACCTGCTGCTGGACTCAATCCCCCGGACCACAGAGAAAGTGAGGTTTGGTTTCACAGTCACCTGGACTAGGTAAGGCACACAACTGACACAACTGGAAGACACAGTAGCATTATCTTTAAGGAAGTGTGTGTGTGTGTGTGTGTGTGTGTGTGTGTGTGTGTGTATGTGTGTGTGTTGGTTCTGGAGCTTGAATACATGCTCTTGCTTGGACCTTTTTTCAGCGCTGACACTCTTATCAGTGGAGACAGCTCCATGTCTGGCTTCTGGTTGGTTCGTTGGAGGTTAGAGTCCCATGGACCCATCTTGTTGAATCCCCATCCACAGATTTGAGCCTCTGAGTAGTTAGGATTACAGGCGTGAGCTACCAGCACCCACTTTTATCTACAGCTTTTAAATTACACAGAAGGTTGCACAGAAATGATGCTTCATTTCAGATGGGTTGGTAGGAAGGCAGCACACCAGAAAGTTGAGTGTCCATAAGATTAAGTATTTAAGGATTTTACTGAACAAATATCCACTTAACACCTCAACATATTGAGAGGCTATGTTTCTGTTTGATGAACATGTTTAATTTTTTATTACCTGATAAGATATAAAGTTCCACATATAATAACAGTGCCAGTTCTTTTAGACTCTGGCAACAAATATGAATTTTTTCTTCTTTGGTAAATTTGATCTATGAGATAAAAAACTTATTCTGTACCCAACTAAAGATTTAAAAAATGTCTTTAAAGTTTGAATTACTGAATCTTATATCTCTTTAGCATTTAAATTTCTGTGAAAAATTATAGATAATATTTATATTAAAATGTCTCCTATAGGACAAGTCATAAAAGAAATTCTAAATACTGTTCTATATTTTGATGTTCATCTACTTTCAAATAATTAGGATATCAAAATAGCAATAATGTAACCAATATTTCTTTTAACAAACCAAAATATGCCTTTTTCATGGTATTTTTAAAAACATAATGTGTATAAATTCTAAGAAAATGTGGTGGGCTTGATAATATTTTCTGTTTCCATAAACTGTAGGCATAAATTCTAACATAAAAGTGACCATGTAAATACATATTTCTGCATTATTTTAGGGGTATTTATTGCCTGGTGTTCACACTCAAATTGATATGTTGTCTTAAGTTGATTTAAAAAAATATTTTAGGAGAGAAAAATACTGTGTTTGTTCAAATGTTTTATGAGTTTTCATAAAAACATTTCTAAGTTCTATTTTTGGGCCTGCTGATGAAGACTTCTGAAGGCCTGGGATGGCCTGCTGAGAAGGAACTCTACGTAAAGTCTGATTGCTATGCTCAGAATTAAAACGAATAGTGACCAGATGTATCTTTAAGTTCTAGAGGAACTATTTTGATTTGTTCCTGAAACCATATAATTTTTTCATGCTTGATCAGCCATGTATCCAGAGGAGCTTCCTGTGAGGCCCTACTTTCATTAAGCTACATGAGCAAATAAAGGTAGCAGCAAACAAAGACAAAAATTTAAATGTTAAATATTATTGAATGCATAGAAACTCAAAGGGCATTTAAGATTTAAAGAATTATTGGACAGCAATGAAAAACTTTCTAATGCAGTTTTTATGCTATTACCTTACTGGGAATAGTTCTCAGAAGGAATTACTTTAAGCTTCATGAGATCCTTTTAGGCTCTCCTAATGAAAAAGATCGAGAGAAAAAATACCAATCAGTATAAATAGGACTTATACAAATACATACATACACACATATCATATAATGTAAACTTGGTTTTCTGTTGGGTTTTATGGTGCATAGTTGACAAAATTAATACTTGTGTTTTTGCTCGTATGGCCTAGAACTCAGGGTCTTACACTCTCACTTAGCTTTTTCTACCTCTGAGCCACTTTTCCACTTCTGGCTTTATTTCTCATTAATTGGAGATAAGAGTCTCATTGATTTTCTGTCTGTTCTGGCATCAAATTATGATCTTCAGATCTCAAGCTCCTGAGTAGATTGCAGTCATGAGCCACCAGTGGCCTGGCAGTTTTCTCACAGAAGTGCATTCTGTTCGTTTTGTGTATTCTATCTTCTGTTCTGACCAAAGACTCTACCTAGATATTGATTAACTCTGTCATAACAAGGTATCATTGTACAAAATACCATCCAGAGAAATATATATGGATTGGGATACTTTTATTTTATTTGGGCTTTCTGACATTACTTTTTAAATTTTATTGTAAAGGTGTTATATAGAGGGGTTAGAATTCTGTAAGTCAGGTAGTAAGTACATTGCTTTATGCGCAGTGTCACCTCCTACCTCATTTTCTCCCAATGTTTCCCCTCCCAATGGCTTTCCTACTCTTAGAATTCATTTACCTTTCTGCTTCTGGATTCCATGAATTCCTGTAGTAATCTCTGATTAGTGTCATCATGCTCACAGATGTGCAAGCTTTCTACTTTTCATTCAACATGTTTATCAGCAATGTTTTTAAAGCATTTTGAGAACTGTCTTGTAGTTACTTAATTGCCGTGGGAGTTGAGCCTCTTTGGCTTGCATTTTTTGGTCTGCTTCTGTGTTTTGTTCTGCCTGTTTGGAAACAAAAGCAAAATCAAAACCACAACACAACACAATTTAAAGCAAAAAAAAACAAAAACAAAAATAAAAACAAAAAACAACCCAGAGCCCTATAATTACACAGACTTTATAGCTTAAAATCATAGAAAGGTATTCCCCTATCTAAAACCTGCTTTATTTTTGTTTGGGGAGGTTTATTGAAGTTCAGGAAAGGTGATTATATATAGTTGTAGCCAGTGTGTAAATCTGTTGTTTGAGATAAATAAATCCTAACCAGAAAGAGAATGCAATGAGTCAAATAAACAGATTCAAAATGGAAACAAATACAGTCTATGTCCTAGATGAACAATTAAGTATGAATAGACTGAAGAAAATGAATAAGGAGAGAAGGATCAGAAACAAAGGAAACAAATTAAAGTGAAATTAAAAGAAAGAGAGAATGAAAAATAAAGGGAGGAGCAAATACGAATAGAGGAAGAAAGAAAAGGAAAGTAATATAAGGAAGAACACTATACCAAAATCAAAAAATTTATATACATATATATATATATGGTAATAGAATAAAAAATACAAATAGAAAATTGAGCAATCAAGAATGTAGCCAGAACTACGTATGCACACAGCTCAGAAAGAGACCCAAGCACCATCGTTTGTAGACTGCATATCTAAGACCAACAGATCCGTAAAGAAAACAGTAGTTCTACAGTTTGTTTAAGGGACCTGTGTCTCCTGAAGTCTGTGTGGTTTGTCCGTGGCATCTTTAATTCGCGTGCTGTGATCTGCTGTGCCCCACGCAGGCTGCGGCCCGGCTCTCGGTGCGCCCAGCTTACACGGGGCCTCCAGGCCTGCAGGCGCCGCATGGGCAGTGGGCACTGGGCGCTGGCCTCCGGGGAAGGCCATGCACCCTGGTCTCCGTCCTGGTCTCCGCCCTGGTCTCCCAGTACTCGTGGCCTGCAAGCCGGCCGGGCCCCTAGACTCTTTGCAGAGGGCTCGGGTGGGTCCCTCTTATCCTCCAGCAGTCTCCCGTGAGCCTCCTGCAGTACTTTGATTTTAGATACAGTGTTTGGATATTTGTCCCTAGGCTGCCAGTATCAAATATTAATTCGTTTTCCCCAATGAGCATGCGCACATTTGACAGGCTTGCCCATGCTTTGGGTGAAGCATATTTGTCTTCATTTGTTGCTTGTTAAAACTGACGAAACTATGATGTGTTTGTGTTTCTGTGAATTTGGTATCCCATTTTGGTAAGTCAAGAGTTTTTTGCTTTACATGAATAACATTTCTTTATTTTAAAAGGTTGCATCCGTTTTTATTCTTACTAACACCAGATTTCCCCCAAAGCAAGCACTCACAAAGCAAGCATTAAAAGGTGTCAAGTTAATAGTTTAAAAGTCTTTCTAATTTACCATCTCAGAATCATCTCCGCCAGAATTCAGTGCTTAAATAAATGCACCATTAAGGTGGAGTCAATCATACTGGAATTGGAAAAGAATGCTCAAAAAAAGGGGCAAGAAGGACAAGAAAGGAAACTATAAATTAGAGTGATATCGGAGAAAAAGAAAATTGTGACCTAAATTTTAACATCAGGATAATTGTAATAAATTAGAATAGGCTAAAGATAATGAAAAACAATCACAAGAAAAATGGACTTCAAAATCTGATACAGAGGCCAGGAGCATGGCCTGGTGGTAGAGTGCTTGCCTAGCATGCACAAAACCCTGGGTTCAAGTCCTTGGTACCACATACATAGAAAAAGCCAGACGTGGTGCTGTGGCTCAAGTGGTAGAGCGCTAATGTTGAGAAAAGCCAAGGACAGTGCCAAGGCCCTGAATTCAAGCCTCAGGACTGGCAACAACAACAACAACAAAAGAAACCCATGATATAGCTACATGATTTCATTTCATTAAAAAAATAAAACCAGGTTGGTTCCATATCTTTGCTATGGTGAATAGTGCTGCAATGAACATTGTTGTGCTAGTGGATTTAGTATGTCCTTGTTTCTGGATGGTTGGGTAAATGCCAAGTAGTGGAATTGCTGGGTCATAGGGGAGTTCTATGTTTAGCCTTTTGAGGCACTGCCACACTGCTTTCCATAGTGGATGAACGAGTTTGCACTCCCACCAACAATGTAGTAGTGATCCCTCCTGGCCACATCCCCTCCAGCATCTGTTGTCATTCGTTTTCCTGATCCTGGCCATTCTAACTGGAGTGAGGTGGAATCTTAGAGTTGTTTTGATTTGCATTTCTTTTATGACCAGAGATGTTGAGCATTTCTTCATGTGTCTATAGGCCATTTTTGTTTCTTCTTCAGAGAAGACTCTCTTTAAGTCTTTGGCCCATTTTTAATGGGATGGTTGTTACTTTGGAGGTTAGTTTTGGAGTGATTCAATTTTTTGAGTTGTTGATATATTTTAGATATGAGGCCTTTGTCCGTTGTTTGGTTGGTGAAGATCTTCTCCCACTATGTAGGCTTCCTGATTAGTTTACTAGCTATGTCCTTTGCCATACAAAAGCTCTGCAGTTTAATGCAGTCCCACTTATCCAGTCTTTCTCTGATTTGTTGTGATTCTTGGTCCTTATTAATAAAGTTTCGACCTGTGCCAAGGAGGCCTAGTGTATCTCCTATTCCTTCCTGTAAAGTTTTCAGTGTGTCAGCTTTTACCTCCAAGTCTTTGATCCATTTGAAATTAATTCTAGTGCAAGGTGACAAAGAAGGATCCAACTTTAGTTTTCTGCAGGTGCTTAACCAGTTCTGCCAGCACAACTTGTTGAAGAGGCTATCTTTCTTCCATTCTATTTTTTTGGCTCCCTTGTCAAAGATTAGGTGGCTATAGGTCTGTTGTTTAATATCTCAGTTCTATTCCATTGGTCTTCAGGCCTGTTCTTGTGCCAGTACCAAGCTGTTTTGATAATTATAGCTCTGTAATAGAGTCTAAAGTTTGGAATTGAAATTCCTCCAGCGCTCTTCTTTCTGCTAAGAAGTGTTTTTGCTATATGGGGTCTTTTATTATTCCATATGAAATTTTGGATTGCCTCTTCTATTTCTTTAAAAAATGACATTGGGATGTTGATGGGTATTGCATTGAATTTGTAGATAGCTCTTGGCAAGATTGTCATTTTCACAATGTTGATTCTTCCAATCCAGGAGCATGGGAGGTTTTTCCATTTCCTTAGTTCTGCTTTAATTTCCTTTTTTAGGGTTTTAAAGAGTGGATCAACAAGTTGTGGTATTTGTACACAATGGAATTCTATGCTGCTGTCAGAAAGAATGGCATCGCCCCATTTGTTAGGAAATGGAAAGACTTAGAAAAAATCATATTAAGTGAAGTAAGCCAGACTCAAAGGAACTTAGGCTCAATGGTTTCCCTCATTTGTCATAATCAGTAGAAACCTTGGGCTCTACTAGCAGAGATCTGCAATAGAGCAAAATCTGGATACATAAGGCCATATAATGTGAAGCTAATTGAAAGGACCTCCAGGATATTGAAACAAAAGCCATATAATGAATGATTGTTGTCCTTAATGTACTATGTTGTCTCTCATCTCCTTTGCTGTCCCTTGGTTATCTCATATTGGTATAGTATCTCACTTTGTTATCTGATATATTGAATTTATTTGTATTTGGATATTTGAAATTTGATAGGGAAGGGAGGAAAACCAAGACGGGTGGGGCGTGTGGCGGGGGGAGGGAAATGGGTACCAAGACATGTGAAAGGGTATCAATGTATGTGAATTAATGCACCTTCTATCTGGCAAATATCATGTAACCCTTTTACTAATTACAATAAAAAAATAGAAAAAAAATAAAACCAGCGAGTATTGACCCTGGCTGTCCCTCACACAGCCACAAAGGAATCTGTGCTAATGACTGAGACAGGTGGCTCCACTGTGTGAGCATGGCCTAGCGCAGACACCCTTTGGCTCTATTTTGCAGAATGATACTATTTTGCATAAGTTGGCCAATAATGATAAAGGAGATGGCCTGGTATTATTCTGTAGACCTACACACAAATCTACACGAATGTTAGAGTAAAAAACAAAAGAATGAATAAATGAATCTGGTTCGTGAAAGAAAATCTGAGACTTTTATATACCAATATAGGAAAGTCCTCCAATATGTAGTGTTAACTGAACACTGAAGCTGCCATGGATGAACCAGAATTCTGTTTGGATGAGGAAGGTGAGGGTTAAGGTACATTGTTGATAGTTAAGTATTTTCCTCTGAAAGTCAAGGCATGAAGACTCATTTCTGCACATCAATTAAGAAACTTGAAGAAAAGCCATGAAATTGAGTCAGATGAATAAATAATCAACAACTCCATGAATTATTGAAATTGATGCTGAATAGAAAATTAGTCAAAAGAGTGAAGATGAAAAAAGTATTCTTTTTTATTGTAATTAATAAAAGGGTTACATGATATTTGCCAGATATAAGGTGCATTAATTCACATACATTGATACCCTTTCACATGTCTTGGTCCCCATTCCCCCCCCCGTCTTGGTTTTCCCCCCTTCCCTATCCAATTTCAAATAACCAAATACAAATAAATTCAATATATCAGATAACAAAGTGAGATACTGTAACAATATGAGATAACCAAGGGAGAGCAAAGGAGATGAGAGATAACATAGTACAATATCCTGGAGGTCCTTTCAATTAGCTTCATACTATATGGCCTTATGTATCAAGGTTTTGCAGATCTCTGCTAGTAGAGCCCAAGGTTTCTACTGATTATGACAAATGAGGGAAAATGAACATTTGATAGTATTTAATCATTATCCACTGTGGAAATATTTTCAAAGCAAAAAGTACAAAGATACATCTGAACCTGATGAATGATGGTAAAATACAGATAGAGCCAATGTTCACTATACAAACCCAAGACACAGTAAGAATACAGTTTTACCATAATGTCTGCTAAACATTTTATATACTCTCTTAAACTAGTCTTTTTGATTGTCTTTGTAGTGAATTTAGATGAATCTACAGATAATCTCTAAAGCCAAAAGGATAATTTCAGCAATTTTAGCTCTTAAAAATAGAAAGGCAAATCATTTTTCTACAGTAATAAACACACTAAGAAAACAAATGATGAGTACAACAAAACTTATAGAAATGCAGAGCTAGAGAGAGATTAAATAAGATCTGAGAGGTTTATAATGCCTTTGTCACATAGGTCATAAAATGTAGTTAGAAACACACAAAATTGCTTGGCCAGGAGCTGGCCTGTCTACAATGCTGTTAAAAATAGTTAACCCAGGATTTAAACATAAACAGATTAGCAGGAGTTGGTGATGTGGGAGGTATCATTGCTTATTATGCTCCTTCAGTATTCTAGATTAGAAATAATAAGGTCCTGTAGGGAAATAATTACAATAATTAAAAATGAAGAAGAGAATATAAATGAATATGGGAAATACTATGAAGGTATCATTTTAAGAACTCAACAATGTGTTGGTGAGTTGATGCCAAATTTCAAGGTTCTCCCAGGTGACCAGAGTGCAAGCAACAAAGTCACCCAATGATAGAGAAACAAGCTGTTGACACAGTAAAGGCCAAGGGGCGATACAGTCCTCAGAGAAGAGGAAAAGAAAGGTTGAAACAGTCTCCTTGGGGACTTGAAGCACTTAAACGTGTGTGTGTGTGTGTGTATTCTACCTAGAAAAAGTATTTTCAGTCTTGCTTTGAATCCAGAAGACCCATGCCACGTAAGACACGGTGCGGCCAACTTCTCTGAGTGAGAGAGCAGTGCCGCCATATCCCCAGGAGGGGTCTCCTGCCACCCAAGGAGAGGCTGGGCTCTGTGTCCAGCAGATGCCCTTCACTTTGTACTTGGGACTCACCCGGGCCTTGAAAACCCAGCATAGCAAAAGCCTCGCCTCCAAGGAGAGGGGCTCCAAGACTGTCCTCCTCCACTGTGGCGGATCCAGGGAACAGCCAGAGCTCACCTGCAGTGCTGACTTTCCAGCTTCTGTGTTATTGCATGTCTCAGTTTTATGAAGGATCTCTCTCTCTGTCTCTGTCTCTGTCTCTCTCTGTCTCTGTCTCTCTCTGTCTCTCTCTGTGTCTCTCTCTGTGTCTCTCTCTCTCTCTCTCTCTCTCTCTCTCTCTCTCTCTCTCTCTCTTTCCCTCTCCCCTCTTTCTTTCTTTCCCCCTTCGATTCTCTCCTCCTTCCTTTCTTTCCTTCCTCCTCACCTTAAGAATTACATATAACAGTTTATCCTTTTGTCAACTTAAATTCACACATTCTGTTTTGCCTGATAGAAACCAGTCCTTTCCATGGCTTGAGTCTAATCTGTTTTTGATTTTAATTTCTGAATTCCCTTTGAGCCCCCTTTTTCCCCCTGGCTTCATGTATGTTTGCACACCAGGAGCAGAAGAAACTCCATTTCTAGCATTCCAATTATTTCAATGTCCTGCCATTCAGCCCACATTTTTTTCACTACTGCAATGTATTTTAACCCAAAGTGGAAATAGATAGTATTTTTTTGTCTGAGAACTTTCCAAAAGTCTCAAATTTGAAGCTCATTTGTTTCTAATAATTTTCTTGGAACCCCTAAAGCATGTAGAAATTTATGGTCAGATTTTACTTTAATTTTCATGCATTCCATGATTATTTACTTATATTTTTCAGTTACTTTTAATGTCATAATATATTTTTTTAAATTGTTATTGTAGAGCTGATATACAGAGCAGTTTCAGGTACATTAGTCAGGTAATGAGTAGTGAGTAAAATTCTTTTTAACCATGTTTCCCTTTCCCTCCCTCCCTCACAGCTTTTCCTTCCTATCCTCATCCACAGATATCCCAATCATTTTCCACATAGTATCCAGTGAATACCACCGGATATATTGCATTTGTCCATCCTTGGTCCACCTATCATGTTCCCTTTCTTCCTCTAAAAACACAGAAACTATCAAGGCAAAAGGAAAAGGAAACCAAAACAGCAACAATGGAAACTAAAAAAACTGTCTCCTGTTTCCTTTTCTTGGAATTCACTGTATAGAATATTTTGTATGATCATCTGCTTTGAGTTTTTGTCAACCATTGCTTTACACATCATTCTTTGGCCTCAGTATGCGAATGTCTAGAGTCTACATGATTTATCATGTGTCAGTGAGTGTGCATGTGTGCGTGTGTGTGTGTGTGTGTGTGTGTGTGTGTGTGTGTGTTTATGTTCTAGATGCCACAAATGAGGGAAACCATCTAGCCTGTGTTTCTTCTGCTCTGGCAAACTTCACTTAATATATTTTTTCCAAGTCTTTCCATTTCCCTTTACAAATGATACAATATCATTCTGTCCAATGGATAAGTAGAATTCAACTCTGTGTGTGTGGGTGTGTATCACATGTTCTTGATCCATTTATTCACTGAGGCATATCTAGGTTAATTTCATATCTTAGCTATGGTAAACCATGCTGCCACAAATATGGTTGTGCTAGTGGCTTTAGTGTGGCTTGATTTGTAGTCCATTGGATAAATGAGCAGGAACAGCCTAGGCACTGTCTTTGGTCTTTCTCAAGGCTAGTGCTCTACACCAGGAACCACAAAACCACTTCTGTATCTGAGGTGCCAAAGAGTGGAAACCAGGCTTCATGTATGCTAGGCAAGTACTCTACCACTAGGCTACACTCCCAGTTCTATGTTTAGTCTATTAAGGAACCTCAACTCACTACCCTTCAAAATCCCACCATCTTTCTTGAAAGAAAGAAATGCATTCAAAGATTCATATGGAATATTAAAAGACCCAGAACAGCAAAACATTAATCTTTAGCAGGAAGAACAACACTGGAGAAGTATCAGTACTAAACTTCTAGCTTTTTTCCAAAGCCATAGTACTAAAAAACAGCTTAGTAATGGCACATGAATAGGTTCGAGGACCAATTGAACAGAATAGAAGACCCAGACATAAGCCCACAAACATATAGCCAACTCATATTTGATAATGATGCCCCAAATACAGGTTGGAAGAAAGAATCTACTACAAATAGTTCTGGCAAAATTGGTTATCCACATTCAGAAACCTGAAGCTAGGTACTCATGTGTCATTCTGGATCTGAATCAACTCTAAATGGATCAAAGAATTGAATGTAGGGCCAGATACTGTAAAAATATTACAGGAAGAGGTAGGAGAAACACTATATTTTCTAGGCATTAGGCAAAACTTCCTAAACAAAGATCCAGAATCACAGCACATCAAAGAAAGGCTGGATGCATGTGATTATATTAAATGGAAGAGCTTCCACCTAACAAAGGACATAGCCTGCAAGATAAATAGAATGGGAGGAAATCTTCACTAGCTATACATCAGATAAGAGCCTTGTATAGAAAATATATTTAGAGCAAAAAAAAAACCTAACCCCCAAAATAAACCCTCAAAAACACAACAACTCAATAAATAAAGACCTAAAGGAGACTTCTCAGTGGAAGAAAAAAGAATGGCTAATAGACACATGAAGAAGTGTTCAACATCTCTGTCCGTAACAGACCTGCAATCAAAACAACACTGAGATTCCACCTCACTCCAGTTAGAATGGCTGTTATTTAAAAAAACAAACAATAATAGCTGCTGGTGAGGATGTGGCCAGAAGGGAACTCTGTTACACCGTTGGCAGGAGTGTAAACGTGCTCAAGTATTCAGAAAAGCAATGTGGGTGTACCATACATACACTTTTTAAGCTCACCTTGAAATTTTTTCATGAATTGAAATTCTCTTTCTTCTCTTACACATGTGCATTCCTGCTTCAGCAATAAGTATGTTAAAGCAAAGATTAGAAGAGATGTCACCAGTATTGTTTGAACGAAAGGACCGGATAGGTACAATTGGCCCTGTCGTGTGTGTGGTGTTTTCTTCGTGTAGGAAAGCCGGTAGGGTCCATAGCCGGGGAGAAGACGCAGAAGGGAGAAGACTTCCAGAGAGCAGCCACTTCTCCATGCCGTACACGCGTGCACGCTGAGTGGCTGTCCAAGTTTTGGAATTGTCTGGAAATATTGGGGTGGAGGCCGAAGTCTTGTGCTTGTTGGGCTGTCTTGCTGGTTCGTTTGGAGAAGGGATATCACAGGTCGGACTGCCTTGGTTGGCCTCGAACCTTCCTATTTCTGTCCTCAGCTTTGAGGAGGTGGCTGAGAGTACAGATGGTGAGTCACCCCACCCGTGCCACCTTGGAAGTCTGGCACTGAGAACGTCTCCTGGGAAGGTGATGGCGCATCCTCAGGAAGGGTTCTGGGGAGGCCGTCATTGTGGGATGCGTTTCCTGTCGAGGTTGTTTCCGCAGGTGTTGAGTAGATGCTCATGTGTATGGTAGATGAGCCCCAGTGCCGTGCTCTGCTGGCTCAGTGAGGACCTGGCGAGCCCTGGTGGGCGTCCGGGCAGCCTGGCTCTCCCGCTCTCCCCAGCGGTGCGCTGCCCGGCCACGGAGGACTGGCTCGGGGAGCTCCTCGGCCAACCCTCCCTTCTCCTGCCAGGACAGAGCACATCCTGACCGAAGGAGAGCTCTACTTTGAGTGACTCGGAGCCTCAGTTTCTCACAGTTTCCTCACCAAGCACAGATAGTGAAGCATTAGTCAGTCCATGTGGGTCCCGGAAATGCACAGATCCCACCCAGCACGGCACCACAGCTGCGGGCCTGAGGCCGGGAGCTGAGAAGCGGCTGCCCCCAGCTCTGGCCTCAATAGCATGGGAAGGAGCCTCTCCCCATGGCTGTCCAGCCCACCAGGCAAGCAGACCTGCGGATCTCGGCCAGGGTCCCACAATTACTCACGGTCTGTTTTCTGGCTTTGCTAAGACAGAAACAACCCGCTTTCAAAGTTTTAAACAATCTGAAAGAAAGTAGAAGAGTTCCGTTGTATGCCACCTGTGAATTTTATTGAGCTGTAGGATTATGATGTATTAACTTTGGGGTACATATGCTATGTCTCAATTAAATCATTTACCCACATATGTTCCAACATCCCAGATGACTTTGAAGCAGATCCTTTTTCTGAGCAGAACATGCTTTGGATCTTGCCAAGAAAATCAAGCAATATGAAACGATTTTCTTTAAGTTTACCTGTCTTATTCCCTAAAGAAGGAAGGTATACTTGCTTTTCTCTTGCCCAATTTCTATATATAGGTGTATATTATATATTCTATATACATATATATACATACATATATGTGGGTATCCCTCTGTGGTGCCCACGTGGCGGGGGTAAGATGGAGACCGAGTCCACAAGTAATGACACAGATCCGGAGATCATGACTCTTGGGCCAGGTCTAATCTTTATTTCACAAACTTGCCTGCTAAATACAGATCGAATGGTTGCAGCTAAGTCATCAATAGGGATGACCATCAGTCAATGGTGTCCTGAGACACGCCTCACTTGCTCCAGGTGGGTGGGGCCAGGCGCTCGGTGGCTCCTGGCTGCTTGCAGTCACGTACAAACACTTGTGTACTTGATTAAGGGCAGAGGGGTTATCCTCACACATATACGTAAATATATACATGTGAGAAATGGACCATATATAATCATGCATCATATGAAGACTACAAACATATATATATATGCATTTTCTTTGTGTTTGGGGCATTTATTCAATAACATATCATATCATCTCCTTTTTGTGGGTGGGGGGGCTGTCCTGAGGCTTGAACTCAAGTCCTGAGCATTGTCCTGGACTTTCCACAAGGTTAGCATTATACAAGGTGAACCACAGCAAAACTTCCAGTTTTTCCTATGTGTGTGATACTGAGGAATCATTTCCTTGTATTTACCATTCAGTTATGCATTGATTAAACATTCTAGTAACTACATATAACTGCATGTATAATATTTCTTCAGATCTAGGAGATTAAAAATTAATTTCTTCACCTGGAACATATTCGTCATAATATGTGTCAAATAGGCTAAAGGAAAAAGAGGAAACTTTAATTCCTGGACTGTGGCAAGAGAAAAATATAAGTCTGAATACTAAAGAAGTAGTGATGCAGGGCGTGGTGAGCCATGGCTGTAATCCTAAGTTACTCAGGAGGCTAAGATCTGAGGATCAAAGTTCAAAGCCAGCCAGGGCACAAAAAGACCTGAGACTCTTATCTCCAATTAACCTCTAGAAAACAGGAAGTGGGGCCTGGCTCAAGTGTGGGGCAGTAGCTTTGAGCTGAAGAGCTCAGGGACAACCGCCAGACTAGAGTTCAAGTCCCATGACTGACAACAACAACAAAAAACACTATAATACATATTTTTGGGGTGGGACCTTAACCTCAGAGTCTTGTGCTCTTGTTTTGTCATTGTTGTTGTTTAAGACTGGTGCTCTACTTTTTGAGCCACACAGTCCACTTCAGAACATTTTTGCCTGTTAGTTGGAGAGTAGAGTCTCTCAGAGTTGTCTGCCTTGGCTGACACTGAAACTTGATGATGGATCTCAGCCTTCTGTATAGCCAAGATAACAGGCATGTCTCACAGGCATCTGGCAATAAATATAATTTTAATACACATTTCTTTTCCATTGTCAGGACATCAGTAGAGATTGCTGAGTCAATGTGATGAGCAGTTAAGTAGAGTTGTGGCTTCTTTTTGGCATAATTTCAAGTGCCCACATATGGCTACCAACCTGCAGACCTGGTGTAAGAGGTGGAGCCCTGGAGTTCAGTGCAGTGACTTGTCTTGCAGAGGAGCTGGCCGGTCCCCCTTGCTGCTGCCCAACCAGTGCTTGCTGACTTGGGATGTGCAGGAGAAAGCAGCCCCAAGCATTTGGCCTGACTGGCATTCAGCACTTAGTGGGCTAGGACTAGGATGGCTTTGATGAGAGGATGTTTAATTTTTGAGTATTATTTTAATACTAAAACCAGGGGTTACAGTTATACCCCTGGCAGAGCACACATTTCCTTTTGGACAATATCATCCCTTCCCCTGTTCTCTCTGTTTTTGCTCCCATCCCCACCCACAAGATGTACAGTTCACTTGCAACATGGTGTACTGTGAGTACCACCATCACTGCATTTGTTCACTTTTTTATTATTGTTTTTTAAGTTTTCATTAACATTGATTTTTACATCCTACATCAAATATCATGTTTAAAAAACATACTTGTTCGTGTGTGTGTGTGTGTGTGTGTGTGTGTGTGTGTGTGTGTGTGTGTGTGTGTTGGTTATGGGACTTGAACTCTGGGTCTGGGTCTGGCTGTCCCTGAGTTCTTCAGCTCAAGGCTACCACCCTACCCCTTGAGCCACAGCACCACTTCCTGTTTTCTGTTGGTTAATTGGAGATAAGAGTTTCATGGACTTTCGTGCCCAGGCTGCTTTGAACCACGACCCTCAGATCTCAGTCTCCTGAACAGCTGGGATTAAAGGTGTGAGCCACCGCATTGAGCAACATTTGTTCACTTTTTCCCTGAATTTCCATGCCTCTTCTTACACTGCCAAAAGCATATAGACAAACAACACAAAGAAAACAAAAATAACAAGGTGTTGCTTTTTTGAAGCAACTTTAGTAAGAGGTTTCAAATCACGTTTGATCATCTAAACTGCTTAAATGCATTGTTTAAATGTAGGCTTTAATTATATTAGGACACATTCAACTGTGTAGTCAGAGGGCTATATCTGGATTTTGCCATGTGTGTAAGACAAGATAATTTCACCACCTCCTGCTACCACACTCTCCCAACCTCTTGTGTCCTAGAACACCCTGTGTCATGATCCTGTTCTTGTTTATGTCATTTTACCATATGTGAGAGAAAATCTCTAGCATTTGCACATATGGACACAAATTGCAATAAGCTCATGTTCTATGTATTTGTGAGCAAACAAAGCCATTTATTTTTTCTTCATGGCAGAGTACAACATTGTTTTCCTTATCCAACCACTGATGGCTGGCTAGCCAGATTCCCCAGTTTGATAACTGTAAATATTTCAGTGTAAAATCAGGCTTCTTTGTATTTCTTTTTTTTACATAATTTTTATGTTTTATTGTAATTAATAAAAGGGTTACATTATATTTGCCAGAAAGAAGGTGCGTTACTTCACAAACAATGATACCCCTTCTCATGTTTTTGTCCCCATTTCCCCCCAACTCCCTCCCCTCATCTTGTTTCCCCCCTTCCCTATCCTATTTCAAATAAGCAAACATACATACAATACACCAGATAACAAGGTAAAATACTGTAACAATATGAGAATAACCAAGGGACAACAAAAGAGATGAGAAATAACATAGTACATTAAGAACAATAATCACACATTATATATTCGTTTCCATATCCTAGAGGTCCTTTAATTTAACCTCATCCTATATGGCCTTATGTATCTAGGTTTGCCCTATTGTAAACCTCTGCTAGGAGAGTCCTAGGTATGTACTAATTATGACAAATGAGAGAAACCAGTGAGCCTATGTTTGTTTGAGTCTGGCTTATTTCACTTAATATGATTTTTTTCCGAGTCTTTCCATATCCTTACAAATGGGCGATGTCATGCTTTCTGATGGCAGCATACAATTACATTGTGTATAAATACTACGTATTGTTGATCCAGTCATCTACTGAGATCTTTGATCCATTTGGAGTTAATCTTGGTACAGGGTGACAAAGAAGGATCCAACTTTAGTTTTCTGCAGGTGTTTAACCAGTCCTGCCAACACCACTTGTTGAAGAGGCTTCCTTCCATTCTATTTTTTTTGACTCCCTTATCAAAGATTAGATGGCCATAGGTCTGTGGGTTGATTTCTGGATTTTCAGTTCTATTCCATTGGTCCTTAGGCCTGTTCTTATGCCATTGCCAAGCTGTTTTGGTTACTATAGCTCTGTAATAGAGTCTAAAGTTTGGTATTGAAATTCCTCCTGTGCTGTTCTTTTTGCTAAGGATTGTTTTTGCTATACGAGGTCTTTTATTATTCAATATGAAATTTTGGATTGCCTCTTCTATTTCTTTAAAAAATGACATTGGGATATTGATGGGTATTGCATTGAATTTGTAGATAGCCTTTGGCAATATTGCCATTTTTTATTTTAATTCTTCCAATCCAGGATCATGGGAAATTTTTCCATTTCCTCAATTCTGTTTTAATTTCCTTTTATGGGATTTTAAAGTTTTCAACATAAAAGTCCTTTACATTCTTAATTAATTCCTAGGTACTTTATTTTCTTTGAGGCTATTGCAGAAGGAGTTGCTTTCCAGATTGTTGCCTCGATCTTCTCGTTGTTGGCATATAGGAAGGTAGTTGATTTTTGAAGGTTAATTTTATACCCTGCTACCTTGTCAAAGTTTCAAATAATCTCACTTCCTCTTTCCCTATTGGATCCCCTTTATGCTTGCTTCTTGACTTATTGTTCTGGCTAGGAATTTTAATACTATGTTAAAGAGGAGTGGAGAGTGTGCATCCTTGTCTCATTCCTGAATTTAGAGGAAATTGCTTTATCTTTTCACCATTACGTATAATGCTAGCTGTGAGTTTGTCATACACATCCTTTATTAAACTGAGGAATGTTCCATGGATTCCTAGTTTCTTCAGAGCTTTAAGTGTTGTATCTTGTCAAATGTCTTTTCTGAATCTATTGAGAAAATCAGGTGATTCCTGTCCTTGCTCCTGTTGATGTGATGAATTATATTATTTGACTTACATATATTGAACCAGCTTTGCATCCCTGTGATGAATCTTGTTTGATAATAGCATATAATTTTTTGATGAGTTGCTGAAGACGGTTGGCCAGCATTTTGTTGAGCAGTTTTGCACATGTTGGTATTTCTGTATCAAGCTGACTGTGATTTGGAGAGTATATATCCAGATGTTCAATGGCTGAATGCTTTGTGAGCTGGCTCTGTAAATTTTCAGGAAGCTGTACACTGATTTCCACTCTGACAGGATGGACTTGCTTCACCGCTAAAGGTGAAGGAGATTTTCCTTTCCCTGCATTCTCTCCGGGCTCTGATGTTATTTATCTTCCTGGTGGCAGCCTCTCAGAGCAGGGGGGATGTGTTCTCACACCTATTGGCTGCTTGTACTTCTTTGGAAAGTTTGTTTAGTTCTTTATATACTGTTTGTTTTTTGTTATTGTTGAAGTTCTTAATATATTGGAGATGTTAATAGCCTATTGGCTGAGATTTTTGCCTCCCATTCTGTAAGCTGTCTCCTCTCTCTGGCAACGCTTTCTTTGTACAGATGCTATCCAATGGGACCCAGTCCTCATAGGTTTTGTTTCCTTATGATTTACAACCTCACTGAGAAAATCTTCCCCTACTCCTAGTTCTTCAAGTCTTTGTTTTCCATATACTGTGCATCTACCAAGTTTCTCTGGGGGAGTTTGCAGACTCATTCGTGTTTGAACTCAGGGCATCATGCTTTCTAGGCTCAGCTCTGTGTGGTCCTCACTGTGTTTTTATGTCTAACCTTCATGAGTACAAAGAATCACCAACTCAGTATTCAAATACTTCATTTAAACTAAGCTTATAGTTTATTTGTTGTAAATAATGGCATATTAATCTAATAATAACACTTTGACAATAGTCGTTGGACCAATTAAAATACAGTGCCTTTTTCACTCATAAAATAAAGTGTATTTTGTGGTGTTTTTATTTGTTTGGTTTTATTGATCTATGTTCTGTACTTAACACTTGATTTTGGTCATTGGCTGGTCATGTACCTCAATTTTTGTTTAATACTAGTAATTCAGAAAAGTGACTTACATTCCAATATCCAGTACTATCTCGTTTAAACTTTATTATTTATTATTCAAACAAGGCTATATTTTATGATTATGTGGGCCTGGAATTTACAGTCCTCCTGAGGGCTGGATTCCAACACTAAATCTGTGTTGCCATGGACTGGTGTTAGGATGGAATACTTAATTTAGCCTTTCCTCCCTTTTTCACAAAGATTAAATAATTTGGAATGTGGTTGCGCTCTCTCTCTCTCTCTCTCTCTCTCTCTCTCTCTCTCTCTCTCTCTCTCTCCTCTCTTTAGTGATGTAGAGCTATATGCTTTTTCTTTCTTATACATTAAAAATTAAATCAATTGTTATGTGGAGCACATTGACTTTTAACTACCATATGTGTTGTGAGCATTAACTATATGTAATTTGCATTTTAAATTACTTCACAGAAATTTAACTTAATTTAACTTAGTATAGAAATTTCATAAACAGAATGTATTCAATTTCTATGTTTACAGCCTGTATTAAATATAATTTACATCACCAGTATTTATATATGCACTTACATTAATTTACAGAGTTTCTTTTTTAATACTTAATCATCTAATAAATCTTCTAATTTATCTTACTAATAATAGAGCTTGAGTTCAATTGGTGCTACAGTGAACACTGTTATGTAGTTTTTGGATGAACCCTTACAGTTCCGGTAATTTTTAGTAAATATCCAAGAGTGGAGACACAGGAGCACAGCTTCTCCTCCCTAGTGGGGTACAGAGGCACAAACCATAAAGGCCTAGGGTTCCGGTGGGATCCGAGGTGCAGAGACTGGCAGAGCTGGACGGGGAGTGTGGGCGCCCAGTGCCTGGGGAGAGGCCCGGCAGAATCCACCTGCAAGGGCAGGGAAGCCACAAGCAACTGCGAGCGTTCTGGATGCTGGGCAGGCCCCAAGATACCACGGGGAGTCTCAGCCTGATGGCCTCCTCATAAGAGGAGCGTCAAGTACTTGCTCCCGAGGAAAATAGGTGGTTCACAGAAATTCATATCTGGAAATTCAGTTTTGGGAATCCTATTGCAACCCATGGATCCAAACAGTGCTCACAAAAGCTTGTCTCGCTCTAGGATGTGAACTTGTCTTCATCCTCCGGAAAGGCTTCCCCACTAAAATCCCCGGGACGCAGGTGACACACAGGGCGGCCTCTGTGTGAATGCAGCTGGTGGGGAAGTTAGCAGCTGGCCTGGGCAGCCTCGTGGTTTGCTGTGGCGATGTCAGAAGGGAGTGGTAGTTGATTCAGTGAGGAACTGTGACCACCGAGGGAGTCCAGCGGACAGCCAACGAGCCCTGCCCTCAGTCTGACCGCTTGCTCCAGTGCCCCTCTGCGCCCCCCCGCAGCCCGCAGCCCAAGGCAGCGGCCACGCTGAGACTGGGAGGACTGTGCAAAGCCCGCGCCTCCCTCTCCAATTAACCAGCCAAAGCCGGGGGGCTAGCAGCGTGGCTCAGTGGGCGGAGCAAAGCCACGAACCCAAAGGCCGGGTGACGGGGGGGGGGGGGGGGTAGGGGAGGCGAATTCACTGGGTGTCTGTCCAGGCCATGGGCTCGGTTGCAGTCAGACGATGCTGTCTGCTGTTGTAGGACACCAGTGTCTTCACCGGCCGCGGAACGACTCAGAGCAAATCAGACATGCTGCCCAGTGCCCGCAGGGCGATGAGCATGGAAGGCTACGCCTGGTGGCAGTACCCGGGCCAGCAGGGAGGAAGGGGGAAAGCACGTCGTTGGGTCTAAGGGTTGTCTTTCTTATTTGTCACTGAGTCACCAGAGCCCCTCAGTTTCCCCTTTGATACCAACTTTCAGCCAAACCATTAGTATGGCTGCTCTGTAGTTTCAATAACAGAAAAATCCCTGTCCTCATGCAAGTCCGATGACCTGCATCATTCATAGCAACCTGGTGTCCTCAAGGCAGAATGAGAGCACAGGCCCCAGAAGATAAGTGAGAGGTGCTTAAGGTATAGGGGTCAGAAGTCTGGTTATGAGTGTGGTCCACAATTATTTACCCTTCAAAGTGCATGTGCTAGATTGTGGGGGGGGGTATGCAGGTCCTGAGGCTTGAAATTTCAGCCTGGGTGCTGTCACTTAGGTATTTGCTCTGCCATTTGAGCCACAGCTCCACTTCTGTCTTTTTTGTGGTTAAAGACTCATTGGCTTTGATGCCTGGACTGACTTCAAATCATGATCCTAGCATGTTGTCTTCCTGAGTAGCCAGGGCTGCAGGCATGTGCCGCTGCCTCCTGGCTATATTTTGTAACCTGAGAAAATCAGTGCCGGTGTTAGGAGTTGGGCCTGGAGAGTGGAACAGCCAACGGGATACAACAGGTTCCAGCTACTCCCTAGGACCCCTCAGCCGAATCCATTACGCGTTGTGAATCTCTCTGTGATTCCCTACTTATGTCAAATAATTTTATGAATGCCACAAGATCACTGTGAAGATTCAAATACTTGCCATACCTCTAGCTCTATTCAAATGTGCGTAGGGCTAGCACTGGTGGCTCACATCTGTAATCCTAGTTGCTCAAGAGACAGAGATGCTGAGGCTTGCCGTTGGAAGCTAGCCTGGGTAGGGGAGTCCTCCAGACCTTCATTTCCAATTATCCAACAAAAAGCCAGACAAGGAAGTGTGGCTTAAGTGGTAGAGTACCAGCCTTGAGCATAATACCTGGGCCACAGCTCAAGCCCTGAATTCAAACCACACACACACACACACACACACACACACACAAACACACACAATGTCTTGAAATAATCTGTAAGACAAATTAATATTAGCAAGGCTCTCTATGCACAACCCTGAGCACAGCATGAGTCAGAGCAGTTCTACAGTTCATCTTCCCCAGGTCAGAGGTCATAGGAGGTAGATCAGAGGACATAGCAGATAGGTGCCGACTTCTGCCTTTCTTACAGTCCCTGGTCATTCTGGCTGTCTTTTAGGCTCAGGATTGACAACAGAGGGAGCTTAGTTGTTGAAATCATGCCTTCATAGTATAACTTAAATGAAGAACTGGACACATGATCAAGAAGAGTGGGAGAACTTCAGAAATGCAAGCAGTCCTTGTATTATTCAAAAGCCATCTAAGTGGTCGTCCATTGGGAAACTTCCAGTTTCATGTAGTTCAGATTCCTTTCTCTAGCAAACACATAATTATTCTTTTATTTGAATGCTTTCTATTGGCTTAAGTGCATTTGATTCAGGCAGAAAAAAGAACTAAATGCAAGTAATCAGAATAGATGAGCCAATCCTTCACTGCTGCCTGCTTAGAAATGAGTGGGGAGAAAGACAGATTGAACTACGTCATTTTGTCCCAAATGGAGTCTTTGTGTTTGAGGATTCTCACACTCAGTTGAGGAGCGGGACACATTTGCTCATCACTCCACTGACAACCTGGCAGAGGGCCATGGAGCCTGTCTGCAGGGTCAGCTTCAAAGTTTTGAAATGTTGTTTTTATGTATCATTAATCCTTCAGCCACTTACTAGAAGTAAAAAGACATAAATGTAAAAGGCCAATAAAATGGGAATAAGGTCAGACACTTCTTGTGACAGTTCTGAGATTTTTTTTATGATTTTTAAGAGCCAACATTAAATTCAAACTGTGGCATAATAGTAAATGACAGAAAAGGAAAAGCCAAGTACATACCACACAAATTTTATGAATTTCATATGGAATAGAGTCAAATGAAATGGGCAGATTTGTAATTTTTCCCCATTGGACTTTCTTTCTTTCTTTTTTTTCTTTTTGCGAGTTCTGGGGCTTGGATTTAGGGCCTGAGCACTGTCCTTGGGCTTTCTCAAGGCTAGAGCTCTATCACTTGAGCCACAGCACCATTTCTGGCAATTTCTATGTATGTGGTACAGAGGAATTGAACCCAGGTCTTCCTGCACGCTAGGCAAGCACTCTACAACTAGGCCACACTCTGGGTCCCTACCATTGGACTTTTCTTAATGAGACATATTCAGCTAATCATTTGCTAAGAAAAGGAAATATTACGGTGGATTAATTCATTAAACTTTTATTATCAAGTCTATTTCTCCCTCCTAAAATGCAACATAATTTATGTGAAAATAATAAAAGCATGCAGGCTGACTATTTAATTGGAAACACACTTGCCTTGCTTCATTTTGGCTGAGTGATGCTGCATGCTTGTTTTCTTTACACTATCCAAAATATCACCCACATGAACTAGAACATGGGACTTAATGTATTTCTTTTACAGAATTTAATAAATACAGACCAGTATATTTCTTGTAAGATTAGCATTTATGTCAAGTAAATCAAATGTTACTTGCTTATCATCTAGAGTTGTATAAAATCACCAAGAACAAGCTCAAATTGCTCCTGTCTTCATATTTAAATCTTTCTAGGAAGCCTTCCCACATGGAAAGCCAAAGTACAAAACAAAACAACCTTCGGCATTCATGTTTAAAATGAATACAAAAGTGTTGAAAACTGGCATGGAGAATGTTGGTATAGGAGACTGTCAATATGCTTTTGAAAAGTGGCCTGGACAGGAACATTAAAAATTGCATTCATTATAAAAATATTCCACCATGAACTAATTTTGGTTTAATAATCAATAGCCATGTTGAGGACAAGAAAGTTTTCCTAAAGAGCAATTTTTTTAATCTGAAAGTCTTAACAGATTGGCAGAAGAGTTCAAGAAATCAAAACCAACATGATTTTTATTAGTTCATTGCTTATGATCATATATTACTCATATAATATAGTTCATTTTAGTAATGAGGGCCCTAGAGTCTGACCATAATGATTTGAAATCTTGTTGTACGTGCACCTTATTTTTTATAATTACTTAAAAGATCTTCTTCCAATAGTACAGTTATAGTAGAGCTAGTTGAACACCTTTAATTATATACTTAAATATTTATTATATTGTTACTGTATTTTTTTTTCTATGAGGTAAGATCCTGCTCTATTCTCTGGGCTAGCCTCAAACTCATGACAATCCCACCTCGTCTCCCGAGGGCCCGGGCTTCAAGTCGCATGATTGTAATTTAACAATTTAAATGTATCATTGTAATATTCACACAGGTCATGTAGTTCAGCCTAATTTATTCCATTTCCTTATTCATAAATAGTAAATTGTTTTCATGATAAAACATAAAACAAAGGATGTGTTATATTTTTGGAAGTTTTGATTTAGAAGAAATTTCATCCTGAAACACTTTGTTCTTTTGTACTTTATGAATATTACTCCATTGATAATATATTATGCATTGAAAGCTCAGTGAGAACCACACCTAAGCCTCCAGCATTCTCTTCCAGATTATTTATTTTTGGTATGTTTATTTATTTATCTTTATGTTTCGTATTAATATTTTCTTTTCACATTTGGTCTTATGAAACTTTTCTACTTCAGCATGCTTACATCTTATTTTATTCAGCTTCCATATTTTAAATCTTTGATCTATATTGATTTTGTTATGCATTGTATTTTCTATATACTACTAGTTGCTATTTTATTTTTACTTGGAAAATATAAATTGACATTTCCATTTTGCATTAGCCAACCCACACTTATTTTTGTGGAATATTTTGAGTAGCTTATATTTCTCCAGTAGCTTATATATTATTTTTTTTCCAGTCCTGGGGCTGGAGCTCTGGGCCTGAACACTGTCTTTGAGATTTCTCAAGGCTACAGCACCACTTCAGGCTTTTTATGTGGATATGGTACCAAAGAATCAAACCAGGCTTTTGTGCATGCTAGACAAACATACAGGAGCTTATACTTGCTTCATTTATTTACTTTTTTTCCCACACTTGCTAGATAGGTTATCTATTCCCCTGAGCTATGTCCCCACTTCTTGGCTTTCAGGCAGCCCTGAGACGGGATCTTGATACCACTCGGCAGTGTTTAAAGTGGTAGAACCTTCCCCAGTAAGGGCTGGTGGGATGTGTCAGTGTGTTTGGGATTTACCTTTAAAGTGGACATGGACCTTGGCATGCTGTGGCCGCCTCCTCCTCCTCCTTCCTCTTCTTCCTCCTACTCTTCCTCTTCCTCCTCCATCTACTTCTTCTCCTTTTCCTTCTCTTCCTGTTTCTTCTCCTTTCTCCTCCTCTTCCTCTTCCTCCTCCATCTACTTCTTCACCTTTTCCTTCTCCTCCTTCCTCCTTCTTCCTTTCTTCTCCTCCTCCTCCTCCTCCTCTTCCTCCTCCTTCTACCTCTCCTCCCCCTTCCTCTTCCTCCTCCTCCTCCTCCATCTACTTCTCCTTCTCCTTCACCTCCTCCTTCTCCTCCTCCTTTACCTCCTCCTCCTTCCTCCATCTCCTTCTCCTCCTCCTCCTCTTCCTCCTTCATGTACTTCTCCTCCTTCTCTTCCTCCTCTTCCTTCCTCCTCCTCCTCCTCCATCTGCTTCTCCTTTTCCTCCTCCTCCTCCTTCCTCCTCCTCCTTCCTCCTCCTCCTCCATCTGCTTCTTCTTTTCTTCCTCCTCCTCCTCCTTCCTCTTCCTCCTCCTTCCTCCTCCTCCTCCTTCCTCCTCCTCCTCCTTCCTCCTCCTTCCTCCTCCTCCTCCTTCCTCCTCCTTCCTCCTCCTTCCTCCTCCTCCTCCATCTGCTTCTTCTTTTCTTCCTCCTCCTCCTTCTTCCTCCTTTCTCCTCCTCCTCCTCCTCCTTTCTCCTCCTCCTCTCTCCTCCTCCTGCTCCTTTCTCCTCCTCCTCCTACTCGTCCTCGTCCTCCTCCTCATCTCCTGGCTTCCTGGTGTCAAGTCCTGCTCTGACAATCCTCCGCTATGGTGTCCTGCCATGGTGTCCTCTTCCCCAGGAACCAGACATATAGCACAGGCAAAACACCCAAAATAGTGACACAAAATAACTCTTTCCTTATCTCAGTTGAACTATCTTGAGCATGTCTTGCTGCAGTGAAAAGACACCTAACACAGGAAGAACAGGAAAGCTGCAACATGGCTGAACAGGAGAAATGTAGAATATATGCTTTGAATGGGATTATAGATGATTTTCAAAATCTAATCTGTAAAAGCGCAACCTTTCAAACCATGAGCAGATATGCTAGGACACTAAGTGATGTGAATTCTTGGACCTACCTCAATTCCCCATGTCCTGAAAAACACTGGAAACCACCAAGGGAATTTTCACAGAAAACTTAATTTGTAGAAAATCTAAATTATAGAGTAGTTGAAACTGAAATATTAAAACTTAACTAAGGGGGTCTACAGTGTGGGAAAATAAATGAAAGCTCTGGGACAAGTAAATGTTTTATGTTCATTGTGCCCTAAGGTATGTTAATTCATACAACTAAAACAAATATTATTCCTCTAAATTTGATTTATATTATTATAAAAATATAATTTGAATTATGACATTGCTTCATACTATATAAACGCTAGTAGAGTTATATTTATACTAAATACGAATTATGGATAAAATGATGTAATAAGTCTGTAAGTTAAACTTAATACTTGCATTTTTTTGTATTGATTATGGAGATTTAAGTTTTCCATCAAGTTTTTTTTTTGCCAGTCCTAGAGCTTAATCTCAGAGCCTGAGCACTCTCTTTGGGTTTTCTCAAGGCTAGAGCTCTACCACTTGAGCCGCAGCACCACTTCTGGCTTTCACTGTTCATGGTACTGAGGAATTAAACCTGAGTTCACACATGCTAGGCAAGCACTGTACCACTAGGCCAAACTCCCAGCCCCTCATCAAGTTTATGGTGGGGAACATATTGCCTAACGTTCCTTAGGCTATCGAAAGATACAGTCTTACTGGGTGCTGGTTGCTTGTGCCTATAGTTTATTGAAAGTCTATGAGACTCTTATCTCCAATCAACCACCAAAAGGCCAGAATATTGAACTGTCAGCCTTGAGCAAAAAAACTCAGGGGCAGTGCCTAGCCATGAATTCACACACACACACACACACACACACACACACACACACACACACACACACACACACACGTGTGCCTAACAGGTGATTTAAAATGTTACCAGGTGCTGAGAGCAGGTAAGAGTATTTATGACTATTTGCTTGACTGACTCAGCCTCTGTAAACTTGTACTGGAAAGTGTTCAGAACAAAAGCAACTAGAAAAGAATGATCTTTCAGAAAAATCAGCTCTTGTAAGGCTAACCTGAAAGGATTATTTACTCAAGCTTTGTGTAATGAATTTCCTCACATAATTCCATAGAGACTACTCATGCTCTTTGGAAATTCTTCAAATTCTCCTTCTGAAAGTGGGGTTTGGAAAGAAATGCAACAAGAGGGTATTTCTCACTGTAGAATCCTACAATCTCTCCTACTGAAAATTTGTTCCTTTATTTCATTATATTGGCCTTCTGATTATTACATAATTTCTGAATTCACTAGGTGTTACAGCAGTTCCATTGCCACACAAAAAAAGTATCTCCTACTCACTTTCTGTGTGAGTTCTGGCAAATGTCCAGTCCGAGGAATGACAGAGGACAAGTACTCAAAAAATGTCATGAAGAAAAGATGGTGACACCCAACCCAGTGGAATTCAGCTGAGAGGATTGCCATAAAGCCAGTGCACAAGATGTTGAAATCCAACTTATTTACAAGATGACTGAGGTACCTTTTATTCTGAGATGAATTTGCTATGCCTGGGAGAGGGGATATTTCACAGGCTCAAGTCAATGACTCCACCAAAACTTAATGGGAAGGGGGATTTCAGAGTACATTAAACAAGCACACACGATGGGCTATGGTCTTCTCATCAGCTGACCTGCATGGGAGAAGAAAGCTGGAGATATGGTAAGATAAGCAGAAACAATGGCTCTCATTGCACTTGCTTGGGTTTAAATTCACTGGATTTAGCTTATTTGTTCTAACCTATTGAAAATATAAAGATAGTTGAATAAGTGATATTAATTTGCTGTTAACGAGAAGTTAGGTGTTTGATGTCAATTCTGAAAAGTTTTCAAGTGGATGTGTCTCCTCTTAATCTATCTAGTATCACGCCTCACCAATATTAATTAAAATCCCTCTAATGATGTTACAATATTTGAAAAAACAAAACCAAAAACAAACAGTAAGAATCAGTGAGGAGGGGAAATTATAGGCACTATTTTGAAATGCACACATGAGCTATGCCATATTTGCATGTTGGCAGATGTCTCCATTGCATGTAATACTTGCTTGTGAATCAACATACAAAATATCCAATTTGATAGCTTTGCAAAATATTTACCAATTAGGAGAAAACAAGGACTGGTGAATTTTAGTGTTCATGTTAGCATTATTAAATTAGGGAGGTTTCAGAAATATGACTTATGAAAAGAATTGCAGCAATTAACAGTATGCATAATGATTCCCTTTTCATCATAAGACATTGTCCTGCTTTTGTTGAGCCTGATGTAAAAGCAGTGGATGGAAATGCTCTTTCATTTTGAAAGAGATCTACAGATTAGCATCGAGTTTAAATTCCAAGTGCTTCTCATTATTTCATTACATGATGAACACAGATTTGAAACACAAAGTGAGAGTTCATTTGAACATATTAAATGAGACAGATGTATTCACTAATGTGGCCCTGCATTTTATGCCATAAGCTACATGATACATTTTCCAGTTTTGGCATTTTGTCAGAAGCATCCTGAAGGTTTTGATGTGCCTACTAATAATATCTATGAAGTGGTGTAATTAATTTTGTGAATTTTGGTAAATCTGCTTATCTTTAGAGTAAGATAAGTCATAACTAAGTTTGAAAAATGCCATGCCCTTTCTACTTGGGAGTTGTACACAGTTTCATATTCATGCTTAGCCAATAAACACTGCCAGAGACCTGGTAACCATCAGAACAAATGACACATGCTCTCTGCACTGGGAATATTTGCCCTATTAGAAGAGACAGCTCGATTATTAACTATTTCTCACAATGTGAGAAACAAAGTGCTCTGAAACTCCAAGAATGGAGAAATTCTGCAGAAGCCACAGACCAGGGCACTGAGACACACAAAAATCACCAGAAGGGTCAGGTTTGACCTGAGTTTAGAAAGACAAATCCTAATAATTTGTCCAGAATGGGCGAGAGAGTGTTACATACGCCTGGTAAATACCTATACTTGTCAAAACCCAAAGAATAGAAATTTGTGGACCTGATAAGCATTGTTTTGAATTAATTTTAAAAAACAGCATTCACTGCAAAACAAGATGATGAATGATAGGAATATGAAGTTGTTGTGGGGGTGTGGGTGCTTGTTGCAGGGAGGGGAATATGCTCTGGGGTTTACAGGCGCATGCAGGTGGGCAGGCACTCTGGCTGTTGTGGGCTGGGAGCAGCTCTGATCCCTCACCCCGTGCACACCCCTGACCTGTGGCCATGTCAAATCCACACCTCTGTGAAGTCTTCTAGGGTTTGGGTTCATGTCTCCACCAGTGAAAGGTTTAAAAGGTGGAAAAATGGTTCAGGCAGACAGGGCAAGTGTTTGGAGACTGCAAGGAGCAGAAGGAAGGGACTCTCCCTGAGAGGTCATGGAGCAGGCCCAAGAGCCTGCTCCAGCCGGGCCTCCCCCTGCTTGGGCTGCAGGCCACTGGCTGTGCAGCCACCCAGGTCCAGCCCCAGTGACCTGGTACCTCAGCACTGTGGAGGGAAGAAGCTAGGGTGGGACACAAGCCTGGCATGCGTTTGTCCACCATTTTCTGTCCTTAACTGCCTTTGGCAGGGGACTGCACAGACCGCATTTGTACCGCTGCTGGTGTTGGCTCACTGACACAAATACCTTGTACCTTCAGGGAACGAGAGGGAGGAAGAACCTGGATCCCTGGATCCTCAAAAACAGAGACATCATGCTGATGATTCCTAGGAATCATGTCCTAATTTACTATCGGCCTTACTAGGTACAGCCATCTGTACACATGCACGGCGCCTGTGTGCACACAATATGCGCACACACTGGCACAAACTCCCATGCACACGCAGTCACATACACATGCACACACGCGCACACTCACACACATAAGCATACATGCGCAGGAGCACGCGCGCGCGCACACACACACACACACACACACACATATACACACACAGTGTGGCACTGGTGCCCCTTTTATTGGCCTGCTCCGAACGGTGGACCCACGGTGGTGATCCCTGGCAGAAGAGGCATGGGTAGGGGCTGGGCCACATGGAGTTCCCAAGGTTAACCCTTGTTATTGAACCAGAGGACTGGGGCGGGGAGGTACGTGGGGAGGATCTGAGGAGGGGACCACAGGGAAGGAGAGACCCGCAGCCTGGGGCCTCTGCATCTGGCTCCGTCACCTGGGACCAGGTATGGCCAGCTGTGCCCCTGTGCAGGGAATACAGTTGCAGCTCTGTCGGCGCCAGGGAGCTGACCTACCTTGGCAGGATAGCCACCACAGGCCCAGCCCCTTCGTGTGAGCAATGTGCCCAGCCTCCCAGCCTACCTCCCAGCAGCTCTGGGGCCGCAGCAGCAGTGGGGGCGCCCACGCCAGCCATTTTCCCAAGAGCAGCATCCTGGGGCTCAAGTTCACCTTTCCAAGTCCCCTTTCCTGAAGTCGGCTGGCATGGGGTGTCTTGGGTGGATTGACGATCTACCGTCTGATTTCGGCGTTGCCCAGTGCAGCAGGCACGCAGCCTGAGCTGGGGCTGGGGTGGGGTGAGCTCCACACAGCTCTTCCTGCAAAGGAGGGGCCCCGCCCTGTCTACCAAGGCTCAGCACAAGGCTCCAGGCCCAGGTCCTCACACCCATGTGTCTGACCTCACAGCGATGACCAACCCAGAGACCCTGCCGGGAACCAAATGACTCGGCTGTACCCAGGACCCTGTCCAGGCTGCGGGCCCACAGGCCTCACGGGTCCCGAGATCCAACTCCTTCCCATCACTCAGGGCTGCTTTCCTCCTGGCCCTTCGGTGGTGATGGCTTCTAACAGCAGGGCCAAGGGTTGTTGTGAAAACCAGTGTGGGTAGAGACTTTGAATGAGGCAAACCAAGTAAACAACAGGAACTTTTAATAAACCTTCACATACATATTAAATACTAAATGACCCAGAGGAAACTGCAGTCCAAGCTGCCAAGGGGGAGGTAGAGGCCCTTCCTGTGCAAAGGGAGGGAGGAGCCATCTCTGCTGAGCAGAGGGGGAGGAGCCACCGCTGCTGTGCAAAGAGAGGGAGGAGCCACCGCTGTTGTGCAAGGAGAGGGAGGAGCCACCGCTGCTGTGCAAGGAGAGGGAGGAGCCACCGCTGCTGTGCAAAGGGAAGGAGGAGCCATCGCTGCTGAGCAGAGAGGGAGGAGCCACCGCTGCTGTGCAAAGGAAGGGAGGAGCCAGCGCTGCTGTCCAAAGGGAGGGAGGAGCCACGGCTGCTGTGCAAGGAGAGGGAGGAGCCACCGCTGCTATGCAAGGAGAGGGAGGAGCCACCGCTGCTGTGCAAAGGGAGGGAGGAGCCAGCGCTGCTGTCCAAAGGGAGGGAGGAGCCACCGCTGCTGTGCAAGGAGAGGGAGGAGCCACCGCTGCTGTGCAAGGAGAGGGAGGAGCCACCGCTGCTGTGCAAAGGGAGGGAGGAGCCACCGCTGCTGTGTAAGAAGAGGGAGGAGCCACCGCTGCTATGCATGGAGAGGGAGGAATCACCGCTGCTATGCAAGGAGAGGGAGGAGCGACAGCTGCTGTGCAAGGACAGGGAGGAGCCACCACTGCTGTGTAAGAAGAGGGAGGAGCCACTGCTGCTGTGTAAACAGAGGGAGGAGCAACCGCTGCTGTCCCAAGAGAGGGAGGAGCCACCGCTGCTGTCCAAAGGGAGGGAGGAGCCACCGCTGCTGTGTAAGAAGAGGGAGGAGTCACCGCTGCTGTGCAAGGAGAGGGAGGAGCGACAGCTGCTGTGCAAGGACAGGGAGGAGCCACCACTGCTGTGTAAGAAGAGGGAGGAGCCACTGCTGCTGTGTAAACAGAGGGAGGAGCAACCGCTGCTGTCCCAAGAGAGGGAGGAGCCACCGCTGCTGTCCAAAGGGAGGGAGGAGCCACCGCTGCTGTGTAAGAAGAGGGAGGAGTCACCGCTGCTGTGCAAGGAGAGGGAGGAGCGACAGCTGCTGTGCAAGGACAGGGAGGAGCCACCACTGCTGTGTAAGAAGAGGGAGGAGCCACTGCTGCTGTGTAAACAGAGGGAGGAGCAACCGCTGCTGTCCCAAGAGAGGGAGGAGCCACCGCTGCTGTCCAAAGGGAGGGAGGAGCCACCGCTGCTGTGTAAGAAGAGGGAGGAGTCACCGCTGCTGTGCAAGGAGAGGGAGGAGCGACAGCTGCTGTGCAAGGACAGGGAGGAGCCACCACTGCTGTGTAAGAAGAGGGAGGAGCCACTGCTGCTGTGTAAACAGAGGGAGGAGCAACCGCTGCTGTCCCAAGAGAGGGAGGAGCCACCGCTGCTGTCCAAAGGGAGGGAGGAGCCACCGCTGCTGTGTAAGAAGAGGGAGGAGTCACCGCTGCTGTGCAAGGAGAGGGAGGAGCGACAGCTGCTGTGCAAGGACAGGGAGGAGCCACCACTGCTGTGTAAGAAGAGGGAGGAGCCACTGCTGCTGTGTAAACAGAGGGAGGAGCCACCGCTGCTGTCCAAAGGGAGGGAGGAGCCACCACTGCTGTGTAAGAAGAGGGAGGAGTCACCGCTGCTGTGCAAGGAGAGGGAGGAGCAACCGCTGCTGTCCCAAGAGAGGGAGGAGCCACCGCTGCTGTCCAAAGGGAGGGAGGAGCCACCGATGCTGTGTAAGAAGAGGGAGGAGCCACGCTGCTGTGCAAAGGGAGGGAAGAGCCACTGCTGCTGAGCAAACAGAGGGAGGAGCCACCGCTGTTGTGCAAGGAGAGGGAGGAGCCACCGCTGCTGTGCAAGGAGAGCAAGGAGCCACCATTGCTTCCAGAGGGAGGGAGGAGCCACCGCTGCTGTGCAGAGAGGGAGGAGCCACCTCTGCTGTCCAGGGGGAGGGAGGAGCCAACGCTGGTGTGCAACGAGAGGGAGGAGCCACCGCTGCTGTCCAGAGGGAGGGAGGAGCCACTGCTGCTCTCCAAAGGGAGGGAGGAGCCACCACTGCTGTGCAAAGGAAGGGAAGAGCCACCACTGCTGTGCAAGGAGAGGGAGGAGCCACCGGTGCTGTGCAAAGGGGGGAGGAGCCACCGCTGCGGTCAAAAAGGAGAGAGGAGCCACTGCTGCTGTGCAAAGGGAGGGAGTAGCCATCACTGCTGAGCAGAGAGGGAGGAGCCACCGTTGCTCTGCAAAAAGAGGGAGGAGCCACCGCTGCTGTCCGAAGGGAGGGAGGAGCCACCGCTGCTGAGCAAAGAGAGGGAGGAGCCACCGCTGTTGTGCAAGAAGAGGGAGGAGCCACCGCTGCGGTGCAAAGGGAGGGAGGAACCACTGCTGCTGTGCAAGAAGAGGGAGGAGCTACCGCTGCTATGCAAGGAGAGGGAGGAGCCACCGCTGCTGTGCAAGGAGAGGGAGGACCCACCGCTGTTGTGCAGAGGGAGGGAGGAGCCACCGCTGCTGTGCAAAGGGAGGGAGGAGCCACCGCTGCTCTGCAAAGGCAGGGAGGAGCCACCGCTGCTGTGCAAGGAGAGGGAGGAGCCACCGCTGCTGTCCAAAGGGTGGGAGGAGCTACCGCTGCTGTCCAGAGGGAGGGAGGAGCCACCGCTGGTGTGCAACGAGGGGGAAGAGCCACAGCTGCTCTCCAAAGGGAGGGAGGAGCCACCGCTGCTCTCCAAAGGGAGGGAGGAGCCACCGCTGGTGTGCAAAATGAGGGAGGAGCCACCTCTTCTGTGCAAGGAGAGGGAGGAGCCACCGCTGCTGTCCAAAGGGAGGGAGAAGCCACCTCTGCTGTGCAAAGGGAGGGAGGAGCCACCACTGCTGTCCAATGGGGGGGAGGAGCCACCTCTTTTTTGCAAGGAGAGGGAGGAGCCACCGCTGCTGTGCAGAGAGGGAGTAGCCACCGCTGCTGTGCAGAGAGGGAGGAGCCACCTCTGCTGTCCAGAGGGAGGGAGGAGCCACCGTTGCTGTGCAAGGAGAGGGAGGAGCCACCGCTGCTCTCCAAAGGGAGGGAGGAGCCACCGCTGCTGTCTGAAGGGAGGGAGGAGCCACCGCTTCTGTCCAAAGGGTGGGAGGAGCCACTGCTGCTGTGCAGAGAGGGAGGAGCCACTTCTGCTGTCCAGAGGGAGGGAGGAGCCACCGCTGGTGTGCAAAGGGAGGGAGGAGCCACCGGTGTTTTACAGTGGGAGGGAGGAGCCACCACTGCTGTGCGGAGAGGGAGGAGCCAGCTCTGTTGTCCAGAGGGAGGGAGGAGCCACCTCTGCTGTCCAAAGGGTGGGAGGAGCCACCGCTGCTGTGCAAGGAGAGGGAGGAGCCACCGCTGCTTCCAGAGGGAGGGAGGAGCCACCGCTGCTGTCCAAAGGGTGGGAGGAGCCACCGCTGCTGTCCAAAGGGTGGGAGGAGCCACTGCTGCTGTGCAGAGAGGGAGGAGCCACCACTGCTGTGCAAGGAGAGGGAGGAGCCACCGCTGCTCTCCAGAGGGAAGGAGGAGCCACCAATGCTCTCCAAAGGGAGGGAGGAGCCACCTCTGCTGTCCAAAGGGAGGGAGGGGCCACCACTGCTGTGCAAGGAGAGGGAGGAGCCACCACTGCTGTGCAAGGAGAGGGAGGAGCCACCGGTGCTCTCCAAAGGGAGGGAGGAGCCACTGCTGCTGTCCAAAGGGAGGGAGGAGCCACCCCTGCTCTCCAAAGGGAGGGAGGATCCACCTCTGCTGTCCAAAGGGAGGGAGGAGCCACCGCTGGTGTGCAAGGAGAGGGAGGAGCCAAAGCTTCTGTGCAAAGGGAATGAGGAGCCACCACTGCTGTGCCCGGAGAGGGAGGAGCCACCGCTGCTGTGCAAGGAGAGGGAGGAGCCACCGCTGCTGTGCAAGGAGAGGGAGGAGCCACCGCTGCTGTGCAAGGAGAGGGAGGAGCCACCGCTGCTGTCCAGAGGGAGGGAGGAGCCACCGCTGGTGTGCAAGGAGGGGGAAGAGCCACAGCTGTTCTCCAAAGGGAGGGAGGAGCCACCTCTGCTGTCCAAAGGGAGGGAGGACCCATCGCTGCTGTCCAAAGGGAGGGAGGAGCCCTCGCTGCTGTCCAAAGGGAGGGAGGAGCCCTTGCTGCTCTCCAAAGGGAGGGAGGAGCCACCTCTGCTGTGCAAAGGGAGGGGGGAGTCACCACTGCTGTCCAAAGGGTGGGAGGAGCCACCTCTGCTGTGCAGAGAAGGAGGATCCACCTCTGCTGTCCAGAGGGAGGGAGGAGCCACCGCTGGTGTGCAAGGAGAGGGAGGAGCCACCGCTGCTGTGCAGAGAGGGAGGAACCACCTCTGCTGTCCAGAGGGAGGGACAAGCCACTGCTGCTGTCCAGAGGGAGGGAGGAGCCACCGTTGCTGTCCAAAGGGTGGGATGAGCCACTGCTGCTGTGCAGAGAGGGAGGAGCCACCTCTGCTGTCTGCCCAGAGGGAGGGAGGAGCCACCGTTGTTGTGCAAGGAGAGGGAGGAGCCACCGCTGCTCTCCAAAGGGAGGGAGGAGCCACCGCTGCTGTCCAAAGGGAGTGTGGAGCCACTGCTGCTGTCAGAGAGGGAGGAGCCTCCTCTGCTGTCCAGAGGGAGGGAGGAGCCACCGCTGGTGTGCAACGAGAGGGAGGAGCCACCGCTGCTCTCCAAAGGGAGGGAGGAGCTTCCTCTTCTGTGCAAGGAGAGGGAGGAGCCACCGCTGCTCTCCAAAGGGAGGGAGGAGACACCTCTGCTGTGCAAAGGGAGGGAGGAGCCACTGCTGGTGTGCAACGAGAGGGAGGAGCCACTGCTGCTGTGCAAGGAGAGGGAGGAGCCACCGGTGTTGTTCAGTAGGAGGGAGGATCCACCGCTGGTGTCCAAAGGGAGGGAGGAGCCACCGCTGCTCTCCATAGGGAGGGAGGAGCCACCCATGCTGTCCAAAGGGATGGAGGAGCCACTGCTGCTTTCCAAAGGGAGGGAGGAGCCACGTCTGCTGTCCAAAGGGAGGGAGGAGCCACCGCTGCTGTGCAGAGAGGGAGGAGCCACCGCTGCTCTCCAAAGGGAGGGAGGAGCCACCGCTGCTGTCCAAAGGGAGGGAGGAGCCACCTCTGCTGTCCAATGGGAGGGAGGAGCCACCTCTGCTGTGCAAAGGGAGGGAGGAGCCACCACTGCTGTGCAAGGAGAGGGAGTAGCCACCGGTGGTCTGCAAAGGGAGGGAGGAGCCACCGCTGCTGTATAAAGAGATGGAGGAGCCACCTCTGCTGTCCAGAGGGAGGGAGGAGCCACCGCTGGTGTGCAACGAGAGGGAGGAGCCACCGCTGCTGTGCAAGGAGAGGGAGGAGCCACCGGTGCTGTCCAAAGGGCGGGAGGAGCCACTGCTGTTGTCCCAAAAGGGGTGGAGCCATCATTGATGTTTAAAGATAGGGAGGAGCCACCGTTGCTTTCCAAAGTGAGGTAGGAGCCACTGCTGCTCTCTGAAATGAAGGAGGAGCCTTTGTGGCTGTTTTAAGGGAGGAAGGAGCCACTGCTGCTGTCTTAAGCGAGGGACGAGCCTGCTTCTGTCCAAAGAGAGGGAGGAGCCATTATTGTTTTTTAAAGAGAGGGAGGAGCTATTGCTGGTGTTCTAGCAGTCGGAGGAGCCATTTCTACTGTCCAGCAAGGGAGTTGCCATTCTTGCTGTCTTAGCAGACGGAGGAGTTACTGCTGCTGTCCAAAGTGAGGGAGGAGCCATTGCTGCTGTCCAAAAATTGGGAGGAGACCTTGCTGCTGTCCAGAGAGAGGTAGGAGTCATTTCTTCTGTCCAAAGAGAGGGAGGAGCCATTGCTGCCGTTTTTAGAAAGGGAGAAGCCATTATTGCTGTTTTAAGAGGGGTAGGAGCCATTGTTGCTCTCTTAACAGACGGAGGAGCCATTGCTGCTGTCCAAAGAGGAGGAGTCATTGCTGTTTTCCAAAGAGAGGGAGGACCCATTGCTGCTGTCCAAAGAGAGGTAGGAGCCATTTCTGCATTCCTAACAGAGAGAGGGGCCATTGGTTCTGTCCTACGAGAGGGAGGAGCCATTTCTGCTTTCCAAAGAGAGGGAGGAGCCATTGCTGTTGTCCACAGAGTGGGAGGAGTCACTGCTGCTGTCCTAAGAAAGGGAGGAGCCATTTCTCCTGACTTAACATAGGAACCATTGCTGCTGTTTTGAGAGAGGAGCCATTGCTGCTGTCCAAAGAGAGGAACCACTGCTGCTGTCCTAACAGAGGGAGGTGCCATTGCTGCTGCCCTAAGAGGGAGGAGCCACTGCTGCTGTCCAAAGAGAGAGAGGAGCCATTGCTGCTGTCCAGAGAGAGAGAGGAGTGATTGCTACTTCTTAATCTTAACAAAGGGAGGAGCCATTGCTGCTGTCCAAAATGAGGGAGGAGACACTGATATTGTCTTAACAGAGGTAGCAGCCACTGCTGCTGTCCAAAGAGTAGGAGGAGCCATTTCTGCTGTCCTAACAGAAGGCGCCATTGCTACTGTCTAAAGAGAAGAAGCCATTGCTGCTGTCCAAACAGAGGGTGGAGATAACGCTTCTGTCCGAGGAGAGGGAGGAGCCACTGCTGCTTTCCTAAGAGAGGGAAGAGCCCCTGTTGCTCTCCAAAGGGAGGGAGAAGCCACTGCTCTTGTCCAAAGAGATCAAAGATCCACCGCTGTTGTCCAAAGTGAGGAAGTATCCATTTCTGTTGTTTAAATAGAGGAGCCATTTCTGCTCTCCAAATTGTGGGAGGAGTCATTTCTGCTGTCCTAACAGAGGGAGGAGCCATTGCTGCTGTCCAAAGAGAGGGAGGAGCCATTGCTGCAGTCCTAACAGAGGGAGGAGCCATTGCTGCTGTCCAATGAGAGGGAGGAGTCATTGCTGCTGTCCAAAGAGAGGGAGGAGCCACAGCTGCTGTTCTAAAGGAGGGAGGAGCCACTGCTGCTGTCCAAAGAGAGGGAGGAGCCACTGCTGCTGTCCTAAATGAGGGAGTAGCCACTGCTGCTGTCCTAAAGGAGGGAGGATCCACAGCTGCTGTTCTAAAGGAGGGAGGAGCCACTCCTGCCCAAACAAGGTCGTGGCCTCTGATGAGGGATGTTGGGGCATCTGCTGATATTCAAAGGGCCTCTGGTGCTGTTCAATGGAGTATATTTCCTATGCTGATATTCAAAGTTGTTCAATGGAAGGAGGTGAAACAGGTGCTGTCCAGTGAAGAGCAGAGCCTCTGCTGCTATTCAAAGAGAGGGCTATTCAAAAGCGGGTGGGGCCTCTGGTGCTGTCCAATGGAGGGCGGGGGCTCAGGTGTTCAATGGAGGGCGGGACCTTTGATGGTATCCAATGGAGGGTGGGGCCTCTGGTGCTGTCCAATGGAGGGCGGGGGGTCAGGTATTCAATGGAGAGTGGGGCCTTTGATGATGTCCAATGGAGGGTGGGGCCTCTGGTGCTGTCCAATGGAGGGCGGGGGCTCAGGTGTTCAATGGAGAGTGGGGCCTTTGATGGTATCCAATGGAGGGTGGGGCCTCTGGTGCTGTCCAATGGAGGGCGGGAGCTCAGGTGTTCAATGGAGAGTGGGGCCTTTGATGGTGTCCAATGGAGGGTGGGGCCTCTGGTGCTATCCAATAGAGGGGGGGGGTCAGGTGTTCAAAGGAGGGCAGGGCCTCTGGAGCCTATTCAGTGAGAGGGTGGGGCCTCTGATGGTGTCAAATGGAGGGCGGGGCCTCAGGTGCTGTCCAGTGGAGGGCGGGGCCTCTGCTTGTCCAATGGGAGGACATGTCATTTGCTGCAGTCCAATGGGAGAGCAGGGTATTTGCTGCTGTCCAATGGAGGGTGAGGCCTCTGGTGCTGTTGAAAGGGAGAGTTGGGCCTCTGGTTTTTATTAAAGGTGGGGGACCTCAGTTGTTCAATGGAAGGAGGTGAAACAGGTGCTGTCCAGTGAAGAGCGGGGCCTCTGCTGCTATTCAAAGTGAGGCTATTCAAAGAGTGGGTGGGGCCTCTGGTGCTGTCCAATGGAGGGCGGGGGCTCAGGTGTTCAATGGAGGGCGGGGCCTCAGGTGCTGTCCAGTGGAGGGCGGGGCCTCTGCTTCTGTCCAATGGGATGGTGGAGCTATTCAGTGAGAGGGTGGGGCCTCAGATGCTGTCCAATGGAAGGCGGGGCTTGAGGTGTTGTTAAATGTAGGGCGGGGCTCAGGTGTTCAATGGAGGGCGGGGCCTCTACTGATGTTCAAAGGGAGGGTGGGGCTCTAGTGAGGCCTCTGGGGACAGGGAGAGGCGGTGACATTGACCCCACTGCCCCAAACTGGTCCTGGCTTGGACGGCACGACCATGTCTGGGGGCTCAGCCTCCTCCACGGGCCAGCAGAGCCTCTGGTTCTCAATGTCCCCAACTCAGCGAGACCTGCACTAGATGTCCAGGTCACTGTCGAGATCCAGGTCGTCCTGCATCCCGGAGGCAGCCTCGTCCCCCGTCAGAACCGGGCTCTGCTCAGCCAGCGCCAGGCCCAGCAGGGCCAGCTCCACATCCACGGCCTCAGCGGCCCCCAGGGCGTCCCCGGCCTCTGTGCGCGCCGGGGCTTGCTGGTCTTTGGGGCCACTGCATGGTCTCCAGTGCCGTGGTCTGCCCTCGCATCTGTGTCGGTCTCTGGCTCGTCTTCTTCCAACAGATCTGGAAGTATCTGAACCCATGGCCTGGGCATTGGCAGGCGGGGACCCAAGGAGATTCTGGGATGCAGTAGCCTCTGTGAGGCCAGCGCTAAGGCGCCTGCTCTGAATATCAGACCCCTGTTTCCAGGGATATGGGCCAGGCCGCGGGCTGTCACTGGGCGTCCCTGGATACCAAGCTGGCCCGGACTCCGGGCAGTCACTGGGCGCACGTGGATACTAAGTTGGCCCAGACTGCAGGCACTCACTGAGCGTCCCTGGGTGCCATAGATCTGGGCCAGGCTGCGGGAGCCCACTGGACGCCCATGGACACCAATCTGACCTGGGCCACGAGTGGTCACTGTGCGCCCGCGGATACCAATCTGGCCTGGGCTGTGGTTGGTCACTGGGCGTCCGTGGACCCCGTAGATCTGGGCCAGGCTTTTGGTGGTAACTGGGCGCCCCTGGACACCAATCTGAACCGGGCCTCGGGCAGTAGTACCCCAGCGCACCTGGCTCCGGGCTGGGCCACAGGCGTTCAGGGAGTGCCCCTGGAGCACGGGGAAATTGGCTGGGCTGTGAGTGGTCTTGGGGGTTCCCCGACCCTCAGGGGTCCACCCCAGGCTGGCAGGGGCCACCTTCGGGCTCCTCCAGTGAAAGGGCCAGAGGCGCCTGGGTCCGGCCGGAGGTCCGCCAGGAAACCCAGGCCGGGATCGTGACTCAGATCTGGGCTGGGGCTGGGGCTGGGGCTGGGGCTGGGGCTGGGATAGGGGCAGGGGCTCCACCCGGGCTGTCCAGCGTCTCAGGGCGCGGACCAGCCGTCCCCTCCATGATCCACTGAGGCTGGAGCCAGGGGATGAAGGCAAACCACACGAGGACATACTAGCTGCTCCACCGTCGTCTGACAAGTGAGCGGGTCTTCGGCGGGAGTGGCTATTGGATTCTGGATTCTAGGTTCTATCCGCCCTTTGTGAGCCCCGTGAGGTCACATCCGTGAACTTGTAGGCATCCCCGCCCCCACACTCCAGCCTGGCTCGCTTCTGGCTCATGACGTCTGCAGCCCGGCCTCCACCCCGGAAGGCCCAGGGCAGAGGCACTCAACTTCCGGGCCCCAGTGGCCTCGAACTCCTGCTCTGATCCTCGGTGGTGACCATGGCCGAGCACACTGCCCCTCAGGGCCTGCTCAGCTCCACCAGTCCTCGCAGACACGGGTGCTGGATGGGCCTTGATGCGGCCACAGGGCATGGCCGCGATCCCCTGTGCTGACTGGGAACCCCAGAGGTAGCCAAGTCGTTCCCCACTGCGGAGATTCCCAGTGGAACCAGCACGGGACACCCCGGCCCGTAACCCCCCCCCCCCACACACACATCCTTGTGATACACACCGTCATGTGCACACAGTGTCATGGCCTTGTTATCATGGCACCCCTGCCTCCATGTGGCTAAATGTCCATAAACTAAGGCTCTGACTTCTGCACTGAACCTTTGTCTCCTTAGCACCTCTCAGCCATCATGTTGGAGGCCAAAATCTCAGGCTGGCTTCCCAAGCCAGCTGCACATAAAACTCACCACCTGCATTCCGGGAACCTTGGATCCTGCAGTGTAAGGCAATTCCTTCTTGAGTCACTTACCTCTCTATCCTCAGGTCTTTCATTTGTTTAGTTATTTATATGTCTTTACTAACTTAAAGTACACTTGGGATTTTGATAGCTTTCAGCCTCTTTTCTCACGGCTGGTATTCTACCACTTGAGTCAGCCTCTAGCTGAGCTTTTTGCAGATGGTGTCTCATGAAACTTTCTGTCCATGCTGCTTAAAGCCTCTCTCCTCCTCTACTCTGCTGTCAACGTAGTTAGGATTATAGACATGGAACCAGAATTGGCTGCCGCTCCTGTCTTTTATGCTCTGACTTAGAGTTGTTCTCCATCTCCAAGTTTTCCTTTTAGTTCTTCATGATTCAGGAAACAGTATAATTTATGCTATTCCCCAATTCTAGTTGGCTTTTGTTTTGTTTTTAACCATCAAAAAAAGCCAAAGTGTTGCTGTGGCTTATATGGAATCATCCTAGATGTAAGCAAAAAGCTCAGGAACAGCACCCAGGTCCCTGAGTTCAAGCCCTAGGCCAAGAAGTGTGAGGTCAAACAAAGTTGAAAGGCATTTTCACTATGATTTTATTTCATACCTTTGAACATTGACACTCAATTCAGAGACAATTACTTTCTAACCTTTCCCCCACTGGTGTCTAACACTAGGCCGTGTGTATATGGAGAATACCATTTCTGTCTTAGGTAATTGTAATAAGATGAAAGGGCAAAAGCTAGAATTGTAATGATAGAACAGAAACACACACTATGAGATACTTCTTGTTTCCATTATTTCTGTTTGGTCTCCCATCCATGGTGTAGATTTTGTTTGCATAGAAACCTATTTAATTTTGAAACATCCAAATTTAGTTATAAATGTTGGTAAGTTAATACACTCAATACATTTCTCTTTCAGATAACTTTTTGTATTGCTTAAGTAAAAACATAAAATTCAATTTCTCAGCATGGGAAGTTCACTGAATTTCAAATTTCAAATCTTTAAAAAAGGTATTTATTTATTTACTGCCAGTGCTGGGGCTTGAACTCAGGGCCGGCTTTTTCTTAGTATGTGGTACCAAGGAATCGAACCCAGGGCTTCGTGCATGCTAGCTGAGCACTCTTATCACTAAGCTACACTCCCGGCCCTCAAATTTCAAATCTTGATTGGAGAAAAATAATTCATCCAAGAGATTTGGCATCCACAACAGAGAGCAGTAGAAAGGCCAAGCTGTGTCTATTTTAGCACAGGAAAGAAATGAAGATGAACAGCCTTTGGTATTTCCAGCTGTTTGACTAACTCTGAATGTGAGCCATCCTCTAATAGGGACAGGTACCTCGAGTATTTCAGGCTTTGAATGTCCTGCTTTTACATCAGTTAAGATCAGATAGAACACTGAGGTACTGTTTAAGATGTCATGTTATAAATTGGGCCTTGTGTTACCCCAAATGCAGGGAAGGAAGGAGCGGGCATACATAGATCAAAGGTGTGAGGTAAATCTGGAACAAAATGAGGAGAGAAAACTAAAAAAAATATTAACAGAACATCAACAAGAAATAGCTAAAAAGAAAAAAACCCTTGTAGATGTGATTCACAATATAGAATTGAAGCACAGAGTCAAACACACCTGGTAAAGAGTACACAGGCCATGGTAGATGCTGAGAGCTGAGGATTGCAGGAGGGAAGCCAGCCTGGGAAGAAAAACCCAGGTGACCCTTCCCTCATCAACAGCAACAACAAACAAGCCAGCAAGGCAGAAGTGGACCTCAGGCTCAAAACAAAAGTGAAGCTTTTAACAGGTTCAACAAAGTGCTAATTTTCATTTCAGAAGGCCATGTTTATAGCTTATGCATTGCTACATCTATTTGTTAATAAATGTCTGGGCTGAATATTAATTTTTTTGCCAGTCCTAGGGCTGGAACTCAGGACCAGGACCCTGTCCTTGGGCTTTCTCAATGCTCTCTACCGCTTTCCCTACCATTTGAGCCACAGCACCACTTCTGTTTTTTTTTCTATGTATTTGGTACCGAGGAATCGAACCTGAGTCTTCATGCATGCTAGGCAAGATTTCTATCTCTAGGCTATGATCCTAGCCCCTGATTATGAATGTTTGTTCATTGATAAGTGAGCTGTGTTTAATTGCTTGGTTCAGAGTCAACTGCAATGTTTAAAACATTTCAGAGACTCCATTTATTTATTGCTGCTAATCAGTGACATAGTGTCCAAAGAAATTAAAGTGACATAAAAAGGGAGTAGTGCTTGTGTTTCTCTTTTGTTTTATTTATCTGTGCATTGTTATTGTAAAGGTGATGTGCAAAGCCGCTACAGTGACAGGAATGAGGTCCTGAGTCCATTTCCTGAGGACAGTGTCACCCCTCACTTCTCTCTCTCATGGGTTTCTCCTCCCATCTCCACCACAAGTTGTGTAGTTCATTTTCCACACAATCAGAACGACTGCTGCATTTGTTCGCTCTTTGTCCACCATGTCTGCTTCGTTGATTTTTATCTTTTAACGTGCATGGTGATCAATGGCACGGCCTCTTCCATCATTTTCCCACCTCTACTCTGTTAGAAGTAGAGTTAGGGCTGGGTGCAGCTGGCTTGCACTTCTAATCGTAACTACTCAGAAAAACAACAACAAAACAAAACTAGCAAAAAAAAGAAGCCAGGCACTGGTGGCTCACACATGTAATCCTAGCTACTCTGGAGGTTGAGGGCTGAGGTTCAAGGTTCAAAGCCAGCCCAGGCACAAAAGTCTGTGAGGCACTTACCTACAATTAACCACCTGAAAACCACAAGTGGCGTTGTAACTAAGAGACTGAGCAGTTTCCTTGAGCTGAATAGCTCAGGGAGAGTGTCCAGGCCCAGAGTTCAAGCCCCATGGCTGACAAAAAAAGAGGAGTCATATGGATTTTCATGACCCAGCTAGCTTTGGATTACGATCCTCAGATCTCAGCCTCCTGAGAAGCTGAGATGACAGGCATGAGTGCACAGGCAAGCCAGAAACATTTCTTAATCAGCAATGCGTCTCCAATATTTGGTGAACCAACAGTAACATTCTTTTACTGAAAGAGGATTAATAATAACACAAAATGACCTGTAATAAACATTCTGCCTTAAATATTGCCCCGAGCATTGTTGATAGTTTGCATTTTAGGGAAGAAGAATTTACATGCCAAATTCTACCTGAAATTCACAACACTGATATTCATTCTGTGAAATGTCCTGATTCTGTATGTTCAGCAGAAACCAAAGGCCAGGAAGCTTCAAGCACTGGGTTGAATTTCAGGTTAGTTACTCACTGACAACCTAAATCCATTAAATGCTAATGCTCTTCGGAGATTAGTTTTGGAGTGATTCAATTTTTGGAGCTGTTGATATATTTGGATATGAGGCCCTTGTCTGTTGTATGGTTGGTGAAGATCTTCTCCCATTCTGTAGACTTCCTAATTAATTTACTAGCTATGTCCTTTGCTATACAGAAGCTCTGCAGTTCAATGCAGTCCCACTTACCCAGCCTTTCTCTGATTTGTTGTGTTTCTTGGTCTTTATTAAGAAAGTTTCGACCTGTGCCAAGGAGGCCTAGTGTGACTCCTATTCCTTCTTGTAAAGTTTTCAATGTGTCAGCTTTTTACCTCGACGTCTTTGATCCATTTGGAGTTTATTCTAGTGCAGGGTGACAAAGAAGGATCCAACTTTAAATTTCTGCAGGTGCTTCACCAGTTCTGCCAGCACCACTTGTTGAAGAGGCTGTCTGTCTTCCATTCTATTTTTTTGGCTCCCATGTCAAAGATTAGGTGGCCATAGGTTTGTGGTTTAATATCTGGGTCCACAGTTCTATTCCATTGGTCTTCGGGCCTGTTCTTTTGCCAGTAACCAGGCTGTTTTGATTATTATAGCTCTATAATAGAGTCTAAAGTTTGGTATTGAAATTCTTCCTGTGCTGTTCTTTCTGCTAAGAAGTGTTTTTGCTATATGGAGTCTTTTATTATTCCATATGAAATTTTGAATTGCCTTTCTATTTCTTTAAGGAATGACATTGGGATATTGACGGGTATTGCGTTGAATTTGTAGATAGCCCTTGGCAAGATTGTCATTTTCACAATGTTGATTCTTCCAATCCAGGAGCATGGGAGGTTTTTCCATTTTCTCAGTTCTGCTTTAATTTCCTTTTTCAGGGTTTCAAAGTTTTCATCACAAAGGTCCTTTACATTCTTAGTTAAGTTAATTCCTAGGTACTTTATTTTCTTTGAGGCTATTGTGAAAGGAGTTGCTTTCCTGATTGTTGCCTCGTTCCTCTTACTGTTGGCATAGAGGAAGGCAGTTGAACTTTGAGGGTTAATTTTATACCCTGCTACAATTCCAAAGTTTTGAATCAGCTCAAGGAGCTTGGGAGTAGAGTCTATAGGATTCTTTAAATACAGAATCATGTCATCTGCAAAGAGGTATAGTTTTACTCCCTCTTTCCCTACTTGGATCCCCTTTATGCTTGCTTCTTGCCTTATTGCACTGGCTAGGAATTCTAATACTATGTTAAAGAGTAGTGGAGAGAGTGGGCATCCTTGTCTCGTTCCTGATTTTAGAGGGAATGGCTTTAGGTTTTCACCATTAAGTGTAATACTAGCAGTGGGTTTCTCATACACAGCCTTTATTATATTGAGGAATGTTCCATGGATTCCTAGTTTCTCCAGAGCTTTTAACATAAAGGAGTGTTGGATCTTGTCAAATGCCTTTTCCGCATCTATTGAGACAATCATGTGATTTTTGTCCTTACTCCTGTTGATGTGTTGAATTATATTAGTTGATTTGCGTATGTTGAACCAGCTTTGCCTCCCTGTGATGAATCCTATTTGATATAGAGTATAATTTTTTTGATGAGTTGTTGTAGACAGTTGGCCAGTATTTTGTTGAGAAGTTTTGCATCGATGTTCATCAAAGAAATAGGTCTATAGTTCTCTTTCTTTGATGAATCTCTGTCTGGTTTGGGGATGAGAGTTATATTGGCTTTATAGAATGAGTTTGGTAAAGAACCTTCATTTTCAATTTCGTTGAAGAGCTTGAGGAGTATTGGTGTGAGCTCTGCTTTGAAGCCCTTATAGAATTTAGCTGTGAATCCATCTGGCCCTGGGCTTTTCTTAGGTGGAAGTTCTCTAATTGCCATTTCTATTTCAGAGCTTGAAATAGGCCTGTTGAGTTGGGTTAATTCTTCTTGGTTCAGGGTGGGTATGTTAATATTGGCTAGGAATTCATCGATTTCTTCTAGATTCTCAAATTTGTTGGCATAAAGGTTTGAGAAGTATTCCCTCATGATACTCTGGATCTTAGCAATTTCTGTCGTGATATTACCATTTTCGTCTGTGATTTTGTTTATTTTGATATGCTCTCTTCTTTTTTTGGTAAGATTTGCTAAGGGTTTGTCAATTTTGTTAATTCTTTCAAAGAACCAACTCCTTGTTTTGTTGATTCTTTCTATAGTGTTTTTGAATTCCAAATCATGTAATTCTGCTTTGATTTTAATAATTTGCTTTCTTCTACTGGGATTAGGGTTGGTTTGTTGCTCTTTTTCCAGGAGCTTAAAGTGAGACATTAACTTGCTGGTTTGCAATTTTTCCAACTTGTTGTTGTAGGCACTCAGCGCTATAAATTTTCCTCTGAGTACTGCCTCTGCTGTGTCCCAAAGGAGTTGGTATTTTGTGTGTCCCTTATTGATAAATTTCATAAACTGTTGGATTTCTGTTTTGATCTCTTCGATGACCCATTGGTGATTCAACAATGTGTTGTTCAGTCTCCATGAGTTACAGGGTTTTCGTTGGTGGAGATGTGTGTTCAGTTCCAATTTGATGCCTTTGTGGTCTGAGAGTGTGCATGGAATAATTTCAGTGTTTCTGAATCTGTCCAGGTTAGTTTTATGGCCTAAGATGTGGTCTATTTTGGAAAATGTTCCATGTGCTGCTGAGAAAAACGTATATTGTGTTGTTGCAGGGTGGACTATTCTGCAGATGTCTGTTAGATCTAGTTGGTCTATATATTGTTCAGTTCTAAGGTTTCTCTATTGAGTTTTTGCCTTGTTGATCTGTCCATAGGTGAGAGTGGTGTGTTAAAGTCACCAACAATCACTGTATTTCGATCTATGTATTGTTTCAGTGTAAGTAAAATTTGCTTGATGAAGTTTGGAGCTCGGGGATTGGGTTTGTAAATATTTAGGATCGTTATGTCTTCCTGGGGGAAAGATCCTTTTATTTATTTATTTATTTATTTTTTGCCAGTCCTGGGCTTGAGCTCAGGGTCTGAGCACAATCCTTGGACTTTCTCAAGGCTAGAGCTCTACCCCTTGAGCCTCAGCACCACTTCTGGCTTTTTTCTATGTATGTGGTACCAAGGAATCGAACCCCGGTCTTCATGCGTGCTAGGCAAGCACTTTAACCGCTAGGCCAAACTCCCGGCCCGGAAAGATCCCTTTAGTAGTAGGTAATAACCTTCTTTGTCTTTACTTATTAATTTTAGTTTGAAGTCTATTTTATCTGATATGAGGATGGAAACTCCAGCCTGTTTATGGGGGCCGTTAGCTTGATAGAGTTTATTCCAACCTCTCACTTAAAAAACATGATTGTTTTTTTGGGTAAGATGTGTCTCTTGAAGACAGCAGAACGATGGCTCTTGCTGTTTGATCCAATTAGACAGTCTATGCTGTTTAATTGGAGAGTTAAGTCCATTGATATTGAGAGATAGGATTGAGAGATATTTATTAGTTCCTACCATTTTTAAAAGCTTTTATTAGGGCCTGTGTCTTGACAGTTCTTGTGGTCCTTAGATGGTATGCTGTTTAGGTGCCATTTCTTTCCCTATATTTCATTTATTGTGGTTTTCTATGTATAGAACATCTTTGAGAATTCTCTGTAGTGTTGCTTTTATTGCTACATATTGTTGCAGCTTTTCCCTGGAATGGAATGTTTTTATTGTTCCCTCAGTTATGAATGAGAGCTTATCTGGGTACAGTATTCTTGGTTGGTAGTTATTTGACTTAAGGGCATGACATATATGCTTCCAGTCACTTCTTGCTTGCATGGTGTCTGCTGAGAAATCTGGGGTTATTCTGATTGGTTTGCCTTTATAGGTTATTGATCCCCTTACCCTGGCTGCCTTTAGGATCCTTTCTTTGGTTTCTATTGATCCAGTTCAGATTACAATGTGGCGGTGGGATGTTCTTTTCTGGTCAGGTCTGTTTGGGGTTGTAAAAGCTTCTTGTATCTGGATGGGCTGCCCTTCTGGATATTTGGGAAATTCTCTGAGATGAAGAGTCATATATTTCCAATCCCATTGACCTCTTTCTCCAGACCTTCCTCAATACCAATTAGCCTTAAATTAGGCTTCCTGATTGTATCTTGGACCTCCTGAAGCGCTCTCTCATTTTTCCTAGATTTGGATTGACTCCTTTTCTGTTCTTTCTCTATAATAACTAAATTATCTTCAGCCCCGAAATTCTCTCCTCTGCATTGTCTAACCTTCTATCAAAGCTATCTACTTTATTTTTCATCTCCTTTGCTTCTAATTGCTCATTTTTGATGCCTTGCATCTCTTCTTTTAGATCATGTATGGATTTCTTTAGCTCCTTGATTTCCATTTGAGTGGTTAGCTCAGTAGCTTTATTTTCTTTGGACATTTGCTGGAGTTCGGTCAACTTTTTATTTGTGGATTCTATGAATTCATCCACCTTTCTTTGAAAAACCTTTATTGTGGCCTCCTTTATGGCTTCTTCTTTTTCACTTATCACCTTGTTTATGGTTTCCTCTTGTTTAGCTATTGCTTCCTCCCTTATCTCTTTTTTTATATTTTCACATTTTTCATTCATGATGTTTATCAATTGCATTTGTACAGCACTTGGAAGACTCTCCTCTAGGTTTGCCAGTGACTGTTCCATTGTCTGTTTACATTGGGTGGGGGATGTTGTTTCTTGATTTGACATTTTTCTTGAGTTTCTTGTTCTGCCCATTTGAAAATGGGAGCAAGATTAATACTAAACACGATTATAGTTTTTCAGATATAACCAACTTAGACCTCTGAAGCTGGCAGACACTAGATGTTCATAATTTTGATTGGTGTTATCACTCTTTCTTTTTGTGCACTTACAGACCAGTCTAATACAACCACTGATAAGTGACTTATACCCAAAACAATAAGCCTCTCAATCCAATCTCTATTGTCTTTAATTCCCTCTGAGCCTAGAGAATAATTAAACACCTAGATATACAGTGTTGCTCAACTTCCATCAAGTGTAGATCCATGCATTATAAGGGTTGAAAGACGAGCAGAGGTCCAGAGATAGAAAAATAGAATGAGAGAGGTCAGGGGAGGTACAAGAGGATTAACCTAGGAATGTAAGAATATTATAGTAATGTAGAAAATGTATAGCTTAAGGATAACCGACCTAAGTTGGTAAGTAGGTAGAGTATTTGAGTACAAAGTTTGGAAATTATTAGAATAAAATTGATGTGTTGCTGCACGACTAGCTCTTAGCCCAACCAGTGGCCTCACAGTGGACCATGGGATGGATCTGCGAGCTTCAGTCTGAGTGCGCTGGGCAAACGTTTTCCTGTGCTGCTAACAGGGGCGGCCCCCAGCCAAGGGTCTGGGGTTTGAGAGTTTCCAGGGGCTCTCAGTAGGATCAGCAGGAGACCGCTCTGTTCCCAGGGGCGGGGCCCAGCGGAGGATGTGGGCTCCAATGGTGGAGCCTCGCCTTTCTGATTCTCAGAAGGCAAGCTTGGCTGCTGGTCAGCCCTTCAGATCCCTGCTGTGTTTCCACTGCTTTGTCAGAGAGTCTGTGACTGTGGGGGGCCCCTCAGTGCTGTATTGCTCAGGATTCCCAGCTGGAGGATGCCCCGCTCAAGAATTGAGGGGGGACAGATGCTGGCTCCTATTTCCCCACACACACCCTTCCCGCTGTTGTAAGGCAGGGTCCCAGCGCTCTCTACTCTCCAGATCCAGTGGCCTGGGAGAGGAGCCTGGTAGGCGGGTGGGAGCTGGGACAGCCCCGCCTCCCTTGGTGGGGTGCTGGGTCTTATGGGTAGCCCGCCTGTCAATCTCCAGTCAATGGCCTGAAGGAGGGGGCTGTTGAGGGAAGGGACACGATTCTAAATTCCTTGCCCCCCTGCTCCTACCAGTCTTTCTCTGGCGGGGTGGAAGGGGCTGACTTATGTTCTATTGCTTGGCAGGAGCTCTGCTTTCCAGATGTGTTTGGGGACCCGCTGTGTTACTCACGCCTCTGTGTTCTGTCTGCGGGTGTTTGTTCCACAGTGGCAGGGAGTCTTTCACTCCCCTCGGGTTTCCTCCGCAGCCTGTCTTCCGCGTCTGGGTTCTGCTGGTTGCTGTTCTGGTTCCGCGTCTGGGTTCCACTGCTTCCGTAGCTTGTTGGCCCGGTCCTGTGCTGGTTTCCGCAGCTTCTGGGCTGCCCAGCCCGGCGGTCTCTGCCGCTTTTCGTGACTTGGAGCCAGCGGTGAGGGCTGGGGGAGGGGTCCTCACATTCTGAATTCTTTGAGAAAGTTGGATGTGAGCTTTATCTGGATTTTTCTTTTCCGGTTTGAGTCCTTCTCCATTGCTTTTTGAGTTTGTTGTTGTGGATTTCTTAAGGTAGTTGGCTCGTGGGACTCCCAGGTTCTCTCTTTTTGTGAGAGAGAGCTAGGCAGCGTCCCTATTGTCTCGGCGCCATCTTCCTTCTCTATGTATGGTTTCAAAGAATGTAATGTTTGCTTGATGAAGTTCGGTGCTCCGGGATTAGGTGTGTAGATATTTAGGATGGTTATGTTTTCCTGGAGGAGAGTTCCCTTTACTAGTATGTAGTAACCTTCTTTGTCTTTTCTCACTAATTTTAGTTTGAATTCTATTTTATCGCATATGAGGATGGCAACTCCAGCCTGTTTATGGGGGCTGTTAGCTTGAAAAATTTTGTTCCAACCTCTCACTTTCAAAAGATGATTGTGTTTTGGGGCAAGATGTGTCTTTTGAAGACAGCAGAACGATGGATCTTGCTTTTTGATCCAACTAGACAGTTTGTGCTGTTTAATTGGAGAGTTAAGTCCATTGATATTGAGAGTTAGGATTGAGAGATATTTATTAGTTCCTACCATTTTAAAAGCTTTTATTTAGGCCTGTGTCTTGACAGTTCATGTGGTACTTAGATGGTAAGAGGTTTAGGTGCCATTTCTTTCTCTGTATTATGTTTGTGTTGGTTTTCTAACCATCCCATCAAAAGATGGGCCAAAGACTTAAAGAGATTCTTCTGTGAAGAAGAAATAAGAATGGCCTATAGACTAAACATAGAACTCCCCTATGACCCAGCAATTCCACTACTTGGCATTTACCCAACCACCCAGAAACAAGGACATACTAAACCCACTAGCACAACAATGTTCATTGCAGCACTATTTACCATAGCAAAGATATGGAACCAACCTAGATGTCCCTCAGTTGATGAGTGGATCAATAAGTTGTGGTATTTGTACACAATGGAATTCTATGCTGCTGTCAGAAAGAATGACATCGCCCCATTTGTTAGGAAATGGAAAGACTTAGAAAAAATCATATTAAGTGAAGTAAGCCAGACTCAAAGGAACTTAGGCTCAATGGTTTCCCTCATTCGTCATAATCAGTAGAAACCTTGGGCTCTACTAGCAGAGATTTGCAATAGAGCAAAATCTTGATACATAAGGACATATAATGTGAAGCTAATTGAAATGACCTCCAGGATATTGAAACAAAAGCCATATAATGAATGATTGTTGTCCTTAATGTAGTATGTTGTCTCTCATCTCCTTTGCTGTCCCTTGGTTATCTCATATTGGTATAGTATCTCACTTTTTTATCTGATATATTGAATTTATTTGTATTTGGATATTTGAAATTTGATAGGGAAGGGGGAAAAACCAAGACGGGTGGGGGGTGTGGGGGGGGAGGGAAACGGGTACCAAGACATGTGAGAGGGTATCAATGTATGTGAATTAATGCACCTTCTATCTGGCAAATATCATGTAACCCTTTTACTAATTACAATAAAAAAAAAGAATGGCCTATAGACACATGAAGAAATGCTCAACATCTCTGGTCATAAAAGAAATGCAAATCAAAACAACTCTAAGATTCCACCTCACTCCAGTTAGAATGGCCAGGATCAAGAAATCTAATAACAACAGATGCTGGAGGGGATGTGGCCAGGAGGGATCACTACTACACTGTTTGTGGGAGTGCAAACTCATTCAACCACTATGGAAAGCAGTGTGGCAGCTCCTCAAAAGACTAAACATAGAGCTCCCCTATGACCCAGCAATTCCACTACTGGGCATTTACCCAACCCTCCAAAAACCAAGGGCACACTAAATCTACTAGCACAACGATGTTCATTGCAGCACTATTTACCATAGCAAAGATATGAAACCAACCCAGATGTCCCTCGGTTGATGAGTGGATCAACAAGATGTGGTATTTATACATAATGTAATTCTATGCTGCTGTCAGAACAAGAACTCCCCATTTGTAAGGAAATGGAAAGACTTAGAAAAAATCATATTAAGGGAAGTAAGCCAGACTCAAAGGAACATAGGCCCTATGGTTTCCCTCATTTGCCATAATCAGTAGAAACCTTGGACTCTTCTAGCAGAGATTTTCAATAGAGCAAAACCTAGATACATAAGGCCATACGGTATGATGCTAAATGAAAGGACTTCTAGGATATAGAAAGAAAAGCCATATAATGAGTGATTGTTGTCCTTAATGTACTATGTTATTTCTCATCTCATTTGCTTTCCCTTGGTTATCTCATATTGTTACAGTATTTCACTTAGTTATCTGATATATTGGATACATTTGTATTTGGTTATTTGAAATTGTATAGGAAAGGGGGAAAACAAGATGAGGGTGGGGTGGGGGGGAGAGGGAAATGGGGACCAAGACATGAGAAAGGTTATCAATGTATGTGAAGTAATGCATCTTCTATCTGGCAAATGTAATGTAACCCTTCTATTAATTATAATAAAAATTATATGGAAAAAAACTAATGCTCTGCTGTGTGTCTCCTTTGGCATAAGTATTCTTTTTAGTCTGACTATACATCATGTTCTAGCACATTTGTGATTTAAATGTCATCTTCAAGGTCAGAAGTCAGGCTTTACTCATATCTACTTTTTCTGTCCCAACTTGACAGCTAATAAATGAATGAGATGCCCAGATAATTGAATGTGCTTTTATATAACTTGATCAATTTTTCTAATTTAGAGTTATCACTTATTTTGTTTTGATAGATAAGATTACTTCAGTTGATATACATTGTATCATGTATTTCAGTTTTTATTTTTTGCTAGTCCTGGGGCTTGAACTCAAGGCCTGGGCACTGTCTCCAGTTACTTTTGCTCCAGGCTAGCACTCTACCACTTGAGCCACAGTGCCACTTCTGGCTTTTTCTGTGTGGTACTGAAGAATTGAACCCCGGGCTTCATTCATGCTAGAATTGTAAATGGATGTTTTAATTTTGAGAAGTGTCATAGTAAGGTCTTTCTATTCATACAATCTTTAATTGGGCAAGGTGGTTTTCAGTTGGATGCATCATATTCTCAGCCCCATGCTTCCTGCCCCCACTCTGCATTTACCTGCTTCCATCCTGCAGAGGTGCATAGCCCTTCCTCACTCCATTTGTCTATCCTATGCCCTTGATCTCCCTCGGGAACCTCCAGTCCTGGGAATGATGCACAGGTGAGTTCCTCGGCTTGGGGACCCATTTCATCCTTCAGGGAAGGAGCTCCAGTCCTCCACCAGGCGCCATTTGTACCTGTGTAAAAGAAAAAAAAAAACATGAGTGTAAATACAAGTCACAGTGGGAGCACTTTAGGATGTACACTTATCTTTCTGTTCTTGGCGTCATGCTGGCGCTGCTATCTTGCCTTGTTTCTGCCTAGCAGCCCTTGTGTGTATGTCCCGGCCTGTCGCTGGCTGCCCAGGCCATCTCCCCTTCCCCGGGCTCCCGTGGAGCTCGAGTACACAGCTGTCCACAAGGCCTTCACAGTCCCATAGCTGCCCTTGAGTCTTGATGGAGTAGCGTGTGGAGAAGGCCGTGCTGGCCTGGCTGCCCCGCAGGTCCCTCCCTAGGCCTGGGGCAGGAGCTGCAGCCTGTGCCCACGAGGGGTCCAGAGAAAGGAAGCTGGTGTGGCCTTGAACTCACTTTTCTCTTTTTATCTCAGACTTCCTCAGGTGAGGATGACAGCCTGGTGACTGCCCACGGCTCCATAATCCCTGTCTGTGAGGGGAGTCTAGACATGCCAACCTTGTCAGATTACACCGAGTGAGGACACCGAAATGAGTTGGCCCTGTTGCCAGGCCCTCCCAGTGCCCAGCCATCCAGGGCTGAGGGGACCGGAGCCGCCAGCAGGCCTGGGTCCTCTAACTACACAAGGCTGACACTCTTCAGGCACGGACACCAATCCATGCATTCTTTCTTCCATGTTTTTCTTAGTATTAACTATTTGCACAGGCCATTTCACTCTGTCCTGTCCGTATAAGCCTATAATGCACCTTGATCAAATTCTCTCTCTGCCTTTTTCCCTTACAACCCTTCCCCACCTTCTCTCACTAAACCTCATTTTCACATTTTCATTTCCACCCAGGAACTCCACATTCTCCTCTGCTCACCCTTCCCCAGGCATGCTAGCCACGCCTCACATAGCCTTTGTTTCATGTGTCTGCTTTTTTAAAAATGTAAACGAATCATTTAGTGAGGTTTCAAGTGGGCATTTCACACGCTGGTAGATGGTGTTTCCAGCTGCTGAGTCATCAGCCGTCCACCACTTGCTATTACTCAATAGCATTCCAAGAGCTCAACTGTTGGATTGAGTTCCCATTCTCTTTTGATATCATCATCTGTACATTATAAGTATTTCAGTATTCTTAGCTGTCTTAGACTAACATTTCCTCTCCTTCCGGTTCAAGCTGTGTGTGTGTGTGTGTGTGTGTGTGTGTGTGTGTGTGTATGTGTGTGTGCATGTGTGTATATGAATGTATGTATGTGAATGAGTGTGTGTGATTTTGTGTGTATCCTCTGCTTGTTTATCTTTAAGGTCTAGCATCCACCTGAGAGAAACACAGGATCTTTTCTTTCTGAACCTGCCTTCAGTTTTACCAATAGCTCTGCATACAGTATGTTCTCATTCTCTGTCCCAGGTAATAATCCACTCTTTCCGTGTACCCTCCTTCCTTATCCATTAATCTGCCTAGTCTGCTTCCGTGGCGTGGCTCTGTGCACCGTGCTTCAGTGGTCATGTTGTCTGTCCACTTTCCAGCATGGTCCTGCAGCGGGTATGGACACACTGGGGGGCAGTTTCATCTCAGATTTGAGGAAATGCCTGCTGCTTCCACAGCAACTGTACTAGTTACATTCCCACCAACATTTTCACAAGCATTTGTTTCTCTCTTGGTGATGGCCGTTTTCGCTGAATGGAGCGGATCTCCATGACGCTTGACTGACACGTCCTTTATGTCCAGGAATGGGGAACACTGTTTCCTGCATTGACTGGTCATTTGTTCTTTTTCTTTTAGAATTCCCTATGCGTTTTCCATTTTATTAAGAGGGCCATCTATTTTTGGGGAGCCTAGGCTTTTCACCTCGCTGTAGGGCCTGGTTATGGATCTCTTGTCAGAGGCATAGCCCACAGATATATCCCCACTGTCAAGACAGCCCCTTCCCCTCTGCCATGAAGAAGATTTTGTTTGATGCAACAAAATTTGTCAATTGCTGCTTTGATTTGCCAAGCTGCCAAATTTGTATCCAGAAAGTAACCAAGTATACCAGTGGGTTCTAGTGTTTAACTGTCTTTCCTGCAGTTGTCTGAGAGTTTCAGGGCTTAAAATATTGATCCACCTCAAGCTGATAGCGACACAGAGTGAGAAGCAGAGGGGTCAGTGCTGTCTTCTGTCTGTGACAGACTTGCAGGAGAGGGTCTCTTTCTGTAGTGTTTGGGGCTCCTTTATCAACCCCAGATGGCTGCAGTTGCATGAAGCTATTTTGTTTGTCTGGACGGCTGTGTTGGCACCAATTACTAAGTTTGTGTTACTCTGCTTTCATTGTAATTGGAAATCTATTTCTGTAGGTATGGTGATATTTCCAACCTGTTCTCCTTTCTCAAGTTTACTTTGGCTATTTGAAATTTGTTGTGTTTTCCTATGAATTTCAGATTTGATTGTTCCAGCATGAAACCAATATTTTGTTGCATTTCTCTAAGTAGTAGAGAAAAAGAAACGTGCTCAAGAATTTTTAATTTTGAAACCAGAAGATATAGAATAGGATGTCCGTGATCTCTATGGGGACGGATGAAATACTTGCTTAGTGTCTCTTCAAACCACATGTATCATATATAAGCACAATATAAACAAAAGAATGCCAAGTCAAATGAGGGCTGTCAGGATACTAGTCTGAACCCATACTCATCTTTCTCTCTAGTGGAAACATGAAAAGACAGATGCACATTTTGGGGTTAATAATAGCATGCAGAGAAGCCCTTCCAGAAAACATGGAGGCATCAGCAATAAAAATAATCCTGTTGAACCAGACAACATGTCTATGTCCTTTTCTGCCAATTTCACACCCTGGAGAGGGTACTTGCTACTGGTGCTAATAGCATTCTTAGATGACTCCTAGGGATGGTTTGTGCTCTTCCTGCTAGACAGGAAGGTGAGGGAGCCAAGAGGGCAGAGGCACAGAAGCCCAGGCCTCACCCTGATGGGGTCCCTGGGCTGTGGGAATCGCCACACATAGTAGCTAGACTACTTGTGTAATTGACACACATTCTTCAAGCTGGAGGGTCAGAGCCAATAAAAAACACATGTAGCCACTGTACCTTCCTGCCCAGGTTACATTCTAACACCTCGGGAATAATTCCCAACTAAATAGCAAGTTAATAGATGGGTAGATTAAAAAAATACTCTGGCATTTTCAGTGGATAAAGGAAAGATCCATGAATTAGATAGGTAAAATGATGATTAATGTTTACATAGCACATTGAGGTAATTTAGTAAGTTATCAATTGAAAATATTCTCTGTATCTGCTTATCTATTTTCATCCAAAATGAGAATAAAAAAAGATATCGCGTGTACCTAAGAGGAAGATGAACAAGAATGAGAGGCTATTTTTGATCATTTCACTTTTTCTCCAGTTTTGAAATTTTTTCTTGTCTGAGTTGTATTTGTGTGTGTGTGTGTGTGTGTGTGTGTGTGTGTGTGTGTGTGCGTGCGTGTGCGCTAATACTGTGGCTTGAACTCAGGGTCTGGGCACTCTCCTGAGTTTTTCTATTAAAGGCTGTTGTTCTATCACTTGAGCCACATCTCAATTTCCAGCTTTTGGGTGTGGCTTTCCTGGTTGATTGGCTTTACACAGTGATCCTCAGATCTCAAACTGCTGAGTAGTTAAGATTAGACGTGCGAGCCAGCTGCACCCAGCCCTGACTCTACTTCTAACAGAGTAGACGTGGGAGAATGATGGAAGAGGCCGTGCCATTGATCACCATGCACTGCACCTCGAAACTGACACATTAAAAGATAAAAATCAACGAAGCAGACGTGGTGGACAAAGAGCGAACAAATGCAGCAGTCATTCTGACTGTGTGGAAAATGAACTACACAACTTGGGGAGGAGATGAGAGGGGAAAGCAGGAGAAAGGAGAGGAATGACACCGTACACAGCAAATGGACTCGGAATCTCACTCCTGTCACTGTAGCCTCTCTGTACATCACCTTTACAATAACAATGCACAAATAAATAAAACAAAAGAGAAACACAAGCACTGATCCCTTTTTATGTCACTTTAATTTCTTTGGACACTATGTCACTGATTATCAGCAATAAATAAACTGAGACTCTCTGAAATATTTTAAACATTGCAGGTGACTCTGAACCAAACAATACGACACAGCTCACATATCAATGAATAACAATAATCAGCCTAAACATTTATTAACTAACAGATGTCATGAGAAATAAATCGCAAACATGGCCATCTGAAATATAATTTAGTGCTTTTTGTTAAATGTGTTTAGAGTTGATTATGATGTAATGATTATAAGAGGTGATATCATTACACAAACTTCACAAAGCTTTTTAGAATTAGGAAAGGATATAGAGTTTGCAAGTCTCAGGGGAAGTATATAATTTATACATACTTAATAATAATAATTATTACTGGCTGATGCCAGTGGCTTATACTTGAAATCCTTGCTACTCAGAAGGCTTAGGTCTGAAGATTATGGTTTAAAGCCATCCAGGCAGGAAAGTCAGTGGGATTCTTGTCTCCACTTGACCAAAGGCTGGAATTGGAGCTGTGGATCAATGGGTAGAGCATTAGCCTTAAGCAAAGATTCTCAATATGGCCATGCTTCAAGCCTCTGGACCACACAAAATAATACTAATAATATTGTATTAATAATAATAGTAATTTATTCCTGTGTGAGTTGTGAGCAGTCATCTGGATGGACTGTAGTTTAGAAGTACTGATTGTTGAATTTCTACTCTTTTTCTCAGTACTGAGACTGGAACTCAGAACCTCACACTGGTCCTTATACTTTGCTCTCAGGGCTAGTGCTTCATCACTGGAGCCACAGATCCAGTTCTGGCTTCTGGTGGTTGCAAGGAGGTAGAGGCAGCATGGACTTTTCTTCTCAGGCTGGATATGAAGCACTGTTCTCAGATCTCATCGTTCGTAGCTAGTATTCGAGGCATGTGTTAGCAGGCCTGGATCTAAAGCATTTTACATTCCAGTCATAACATAAGGAAAGCCCAATGTCATAGCCATCAGAACACTGCTATAATGTAATGGACAATTTTTTACAGAAGCCAATGAAGTTTACGTATGTATCATGATCTTCCAATCACAACTCTTTAGAATTACAAGTTTTCAAGAAGTGAACTCAAGTTTGTATCTCAATAAGCAGAACTTTCTTCAGTCTTCTTTTTTGGACCACATTTTATGTTTCACTTTTATTGTAAAATAATAATTTACAGTATATCACAAAGCATGGGATTGGAGTCTTTTGTTTTCTTCAAGAAATTTGAGGGAAGATTGACTGACATTGAATTGATGCGATATTCTGAAATCTGTCATGAATATTTTCCAAGAAACAATATCCTTGGGTCTAATCAAAATGTCAACACAAAGATCAGGAAATTAACGTGAAGCACACCTAATTCACAGGTGAATTTATGAAGCATGTATTCTTCTACGGAAGGACTTTGTAGGAAACACAGTGGAAACCAGCCTCTACAATAACTTGTGGGTCACCTCGCAGTCTTCAGCCTGGAGAAGTGCCACTGCCCCCATTGCCCTCCATGACTTCCACACTTCCAAAATCATGGAGGTCAGCTTGAGCTGTGAGATGGTGTGTAGCTGCTGGATTTAGATCCCTCAGCATTTCTTTGATGTTGCCTCGCAAGTCCAGTAATGTATTTTTGGCAAACAATATCCTAGGAATTCCAACCCCTTTCTCCTCTTCTCCTGTGTTGGATGGTCAGAATTTATGGCCGCCTGGCTGTTGAAGGGACCTTGAACCCCTGACTGAGTAACATCTGATTCTGCACTGAAGTCCCAGTTCTCTTTTCAAATCAATACATATTTTGTGAATAATCTAAATTTTGTCAATTTTAACCAATCAATTTTATCATCCATTGTTTTTCTTGGTTGAATTGTTTATGTAATGACTTTGCTTGTTGTAGTACTAAAAGTCACTGATTTAAATAGTTTGGATTAAAAATAAACGAAATGCAGAGCTGGGAGCTATTGTTCACACTTGTAAGCTCCTAAGGAGGCTGAGAACTGGGAGACCATCGCTGAAACCAGCGCTGGCAGGAAAGTTGGTGAGACTCTAATCTCCAGTTAACCCCTTGAGAGCTGGAAGTGGTGCTGTGGCTCAAGCACCAGCCTTGAGCAGAAAAGTTCAGGGATGGCGTCGAGGCCCAGAGTTCAAGCTCCAGTAATGACACACATTTGTCTGCATTTTCTTGATTTCCTTGGACTAGGGTAATATATCACAATAAAAGCAAACACTTACAAAGCTTTATAAATGCTCAATACTTTTAAAAAGGGAAAATGATTCTCAATATAAAACAGTATACAAAAGTTGTGACTGGTGTTTAGAAGTGACTTTGTCACAGAAACTTTTATAGAAGATTAAGAAGGTAAGACGAGGATAAGAGAGGGGTACAGCCTAGCAAAGAGAGAGGTTCATAAAAACACCCATTCCCATTCTTCCCTCCCAACATGGTGTCACACTCATCTGCTCTTTGCACACAGGCCCAGTGATAGAGCTACCTAGATGAGTGGATTCCAGCATGCTACATGCCTAGACAGTGATAAAGCAAGAGCAGGGGGCCCTATGATCAAGCCCCTGCATTACCTGCACAGTGGGGAAACCACAGCGGAGCCCTGGAGGGTGAAATGGAGACAGATGTGATGGGAGTCTGTGGACAGCATGTCCCACTGCACATATTTCTACATTATCCTGACTGGCCTGCCAGAGAGCTAGCTTTTGCACAGAGAAAAGCAGCTCGTGGTCCCATGTTTGTGTGGCAATTAGGAGACAGCTTGAGTGAGTCACTGCATTTTGTTCAGGGAAAATACTTATGCGAATGTCATCATACATAGTGATGGAATTGGAGGGATTTCTTCCTTCACATGACTGAGTGTTCTATTCCTAGCCCCTCCTCCTATGGAGAGGGCCCACCGGGGTCATTAACGTGCATAATGCGCATCTGTCATCCCAGCAGAGCCATGGAAGATGGGGGGGGGGAGAGGGTGGAACAAGCCTCAGCAAGTGGAGAGATCCCCAAGCCCCATCATGTGTGGAAATGGGGGCCCTGAGTTCTACAGCCACCCAGCACTAAAAGGTGTTTCATATCCTCCTGCACTCTGCATGATAAACTTTCAGACTTACTGGGAAAGCCAGCTGCCCAGGGGCCCACAATAAAAGTAGTAAATGTGCAGACACATCTCATATCCAAGAGCATATTTAATTATACATGGACCCTGTAGTCCATGCAGTACTGATTTGTATGTGTGCTTCAAATAGAACTAATGATTAAGGGCTGGGTGTTATATCATGTATGTGTTTGTTGGTTGGTTGCCTTATTCATGTGATCCTTCTGAGGCTTAAACTCAGGGCCTGAGTCTTGTACTTTATATCTTCAGGGGCTTGAACTCAGGGCCTGGGTCCTGTCCTTTAGATCTTCTGCTCAGGATAGGCACTCTGTTACTTAAGCCATAGTTCTACTTCCAGATTTTGCTGGTTCATTGGAGATAAGACTCTAATGGCATTGTTTAAGTAAGGCTGTTTTAAGACCTCCATCCTCAGACCTCAGCCTTCTAAGTAGCTAAGATTACAGGTGTGAGCCACCAGCACCCAGCTCATCTACTATTTGTTTGTTTGTTTTATAGATGAGAGAATGCACTCACCATTTTTAAAATTAATAATGAATAGAAATCTTCTGGTAAGCAGTAGAAGAGCCAGTATTTTTGATCTTTCTCTTTCTTGGGCCTTGATCTACCATTGATCATATATTTTGGTTACTGCATTGTGAGATCAGGTGCTGGCTGGGGCTTAGCAGAGGAAAGAAAACAGGGAGCTGGGCACTCGTGTGTGTATAGCCACATTTTTTCACAGCCAGACCCTCTCCTGCAGTGTGTTGCCACAGTTTCAATCATCTAGTGAGGCACAGTTATCTCGGTGTGTAAATTGACTTGATGATCTCTGGGACACATGCCTCAGTGACTTCCACCAATGGTTCATTCTTCAGAATATCACTAGATCCTCAAGTAACACATCTCTGTATTACTCTATATTCATGCATAGCTTTATGCAGTTTTTCTTATTCTGGGGATTGAACTCAGAGCCCTAGCCTTGCAAAGAAACCACTTTGCTAATTGAGCCACTCTCCCAGTCTTTGTTTGTTCATTTATTTATGTTTCAGATATATTCTTTATTTCTATCACTTTGCATAAAGTCTCTTCAATCCAAACGCTAACTCTTGTATCTGGAGTTAACTGGGATTACAGGAATAGCTTGTTCTGTCCACGTGGTTGGGAGTCCTCAGTCTTCCTGCCTTCACCTCCTGAGTGGCTGGGATTGCAGGCAGGAGCACCACCCCGGGCCTGGCCTCGCTGTACAGATTAGTTGTGAGGAATTGGCATGACAGAGTCTGAGAGGAAGTCTTTAGTGCTGAGCTTCAGGCTGGAAAACTCAGCGTGTGTGTGTGTGTGTGTGTGTGTGTGTGTGTGTGTGTGTGTGTGTGTGTGTGTGTGTGTGTGTGCTGGTACCAGGGCTTAAACTCAGCCTCGCAGTTCGGGTAGAAGTTTTTCACACAAGTAAGGCACCATTCCCACGTCCAGGGCTGGGGTGCTGAGCTCACCACCAACTGCAGCTGTCAAGATACACCAGGCTGTGCCCAGGTCCCCAGCAGAGGAAGATGAATGCATGCTTGATAGTGTTCCCTCCTCCTTCTTCCTCCTGCTCCTCCTCCTCCACCGCCACCACCATCTCCTCCTCTTTTTCCTCCTCCCCCTCCTCCTCTTCTTCTTCCTCCTCCTCCAATCACTACCATCTTCCCCCTCATCCCCTTCTCCTCTTCCTATTGGTAAAGCTAAGTGCTGTGCTCTGGGCCTGAGACCAGTTAAGCCCAGGAGCTCCCACTAAGGGACAGAGCTCACTCCCCACAGCCAAGAGCAAGGGCTGGGTGCAGGCACATGTGCACACTTAGAGCTGAAGCAGAATGGTTCACCAGTCTCATTTTAGAAGGAGTGATGTGAGGTGAACTTCCGTGTGCCCCCAGAGTGAACCACACCTCTCCACAGCCCTCAGGGTGCCAACACCCTGGCATTACTTGTGGATTCTGAACTCCTCCCCACCAGACTCCAGGCCCTGCTTTACACTAGCTTGTTTCATGTTAGTGATTTTATTATTAATTTTATCTTATTTCATTTCAGTTTTTTTCTGATTGATATATATATATATAAACATGACTTCAAACAGTTGCTAGAATTTTTAAAGACAATGGCCCTGTGTATTCATTTATTAACCTATTTATATATTTTTGAGATGAGTTCTGACCATACAGTCCATGAAATGGAAAGCTTTCTGTTCCAGCTCAGAGTCAGTGCTTCATTTCCAAGGAATGCTTCGATGGACTTAATCACCTCTGCACCAGACATGGTATTTCATACCTGTAATTCCAGCTACCTGGCAGGTAGAGACCCAGAAGACAAGGATTCAGGACAAAGCTATGTAAAAGAAAGATGTTTCCAACTAATAAAAGCACAGTGTTACAGTATTTGCTCATCATCGTAGCCCTGGGTGCAGAACTAGGAGACTCCACATCCTAGCCCATGAAATAATGAGCAGGGCCCTATTAGTAAAATAACAAAAGCTAGAAGGGCTGGGGGCATGGTTCAAATGGTGGAACACTTGCCTAGTAAGCACAAAACTCTGACTTTAAATCCTTGCCAAGCCAACAACAACAACAGCAGATCTCTATGAACCGTGAACCATATTATCACTCAGATGAATACTGCATGTTTACACATAAAGGAATAGTACCTCAATTATTGGGTTAATGCTAGTTAAAGTGATCTTTTGGCTGAATTTTAGAACTAAATGAAAACAAACAACTGTTACCATAATAAGTGATAGTGACTTGTGCCATTTGTAAAGGATACAAACTTTCATTTTATATCTGTGAAAATAAAACACAGTTTCACTAGTGGTACTAGAAGCAGTTTTGAATTCTACTATGAATATTTTAATGACTAAGAAACATCATGCATCCTCTGTGTAGATCTGGCTACAAGAGAAATGTGGAAATAAATACAAACAAAATAAAGAGTATTATGCTCCTTACATAAAATGCAGTATCAGCATAATTCAACAGAGTGCATATGCCATTTTCACCATAAGGCCAAAATTCTATGTAATGAAAAATAAAGACCTCTCTATATCTCTCATTTGACTTTGTCCAATCTGTTCTTAAGTTTGACAATACAGCAACCTCTGTTAAGCACCAAGATAGAAATAATTTATCCGTGTTTTCTCATAAAGTTCACACAGTGTCATAATAATGATATCAAATAATGCAAATAGAGAAAGATGAGATTCAAAATTAGAGGAGGAGAATACTGAAGACAAGAAGAGTCAATACAATATTGAAGATGAAATGCAAGTCAATAAAAGCTGATTTATTAAGGTAAAAGTTGCTGAAATTTGCAGGCCCACTGAGAGATGTGTCAATACATTGGAACTGAGCAGAAATCACAGGGGTTTAGAAAGTCCAGGGAAACAAAGCCCACAGATTCTCGGGCCACAAGCAGATCTAGAGGCTGGAGAAGAGTGACGAGGAAAATCCAGACTCTTACCTCGCTCCAAACATGAAGCCAGCTGAACACAGGGGGCAGAGATGAAGTTCTATTTTCTCTGGAAGTTTAGACCAATGCAGTGTTTAGATTCACAGCTATCAGAAAAGGAAGAGGTTGAGAGCAGGTTTTTGAGTGAAGACTGGTAATGAAAGTCAGCATGGATGTAAATCTTCATGAGGAAATGTGAATGGCAGATCTCATCTCACCAAGGACAGGGCTTCCATAGTTAATGCTTTACTAGGGAAGATATCACTAGTAAAGGGACATCGTTAGTGGCATGCCCTTACATGCGGATATACATACATTAAACTTCCACAATACTGACAATGAAAGGATGTGAATGGAAACAGGAATGGTAGACAATTTCTGGATCTCAGAAAGCATCTTAAAATTGCAAGAAGTAAAAATCCCATTGTAAGTATTGTACACATGTACACAAACATTAGATAAAATGTTTCACCAAGCTAGAAAAAAGAACTGCTGTAGTGAGGAGTGTTCAAATGAATAATCACACAATAGGAACTTGTTAACTTGTAAGTAACATGATAAAAATATTAGTAGAAAGCTAAAAATCAATATATAAAGTAAAAATTAAAATCAAATAAGCCCATGGGTTGATGAAAGAGTAGTCCAGAACAATTAATTAAGCAGTGAGTACCCAAGAAATTTCAGGAGACTAGAGACAAAAAGTTCAAAAGCTTTTGGAAATTGGAGAAAAGACATACAAGGGGAGCTTGGGACCTGAAATTCTTCAGATAGGTTAACAGCAATACTAAAAGCTAGAGAATAATAGATGACGGTTATAGAACTCAGAGGGAAAAGTCTTCCATTATGATTTTCTCTGCTGCAATTTCAAAAAGCATTTGATTGTGAAGATAATTACAAATAACACTGAACACAATATGGTGTGCTTCAGAACACAAATGCGATCAAATGCAAAGTTGCAGTCTTGTGTGAGTGTTCACAGCTGGCTGTCCACAAACTCTGGTGTGACTGTGGGCCTTGGGCCCACAGGAGGCTGCCCAGGGATGCCTGCCAGGCTAACCTCTGCACTGGCTTCAGAGGTCAGAGGGCATGGTGCTGGGTTGCACGCGATCCCGGGACTGAGGGAAGACTCCTATGCATGTGTACAGGTTCACTAACTATCAGGCTTATTCACTGTCTATGTGCAGTGGGTTCTGGGGGCCCCAAACAGAAGTGTGTCCCCTCTTCTGAGAAGGTCTTCTGTGGGTCTATGGACACCAGCCCCTCCTCCCTGCTGCTGCCCCAACCCCTGCCAGTCCACACAAGGCCTGGCTTCTTCCTCTATAGAACACAACAAATGTAATTGGCTGAATTCTTGGCGGATCCTGGTACCTATATAGATATTTACCATGACTCATTTTTAACCTAATTTTATTTTGTTTGCTAACATTCAACATCTTGTTAAATTTGTGTGTGTGTGTGTGTGTGTGTGTGTGTGTGTGTGTGTGTGTGTGTGTGTATGTGTGTTGATTCTGAGGCCTGAACTCAGGACTTTGCATGCTTGCTTTTTACTGGCTAGAGATGAGTCTTAGAATTGTCTGCCTGAGCTAGACTTGAACTGAAATCTACAGATCCCAGCTTCTGAGTGGTTGAGATTACAGGCATAAGCCACCAGTGCCCAGATAAAATAGGATATTCCTTGTATGAGCAAAATGCAAATTAAGATGGCATGACCACAGTGCCCACAAACTGGCACCAGACCAACAACCAACATAAGAAAGATTTAAGGAACCTAATAGAGTTTAGGAAGCTGATTTTGAGAATATTTAATCCAGCCTGGAGAAGCAGGAGGGAGTGCTTGAGAAGAAATAATGTCTATAATAAAATAGAAGGAATGGATGTATCATCTGATTTGTTTTGCCATGCTGAGTAAAATAAAATGTAAGATTAAAGCAATGTTACTCACTGTCTTATTTTTGTAACTTCATTCCATTGCCTCTGAAGGTCAAGCTTGTACAGGAGTGACAGGTTAGTACGCCCAGGGTTCCTGAGCAGGCTCTGGGCATCGTTGTCCATTCTGCAGGGTTCCTCCCCGACTCATTTCTCATTGCAGCCTCCTCCACGGCCTGTGCACACTGAGCGTCCTGCTTTAATCGCCTCTGATCCCTCATTCTTTCAGCATCTCGATTCCATCTCCGGTGTGCACCCTGGCCTGTGAATGCTGGAGATCAGGGAATCACCCAGCCAGCATCAGGCTTCTGGCATCCTGCAGATGTTAGAGTTGCCTTCTAAGACCCACACAGGAGAGCACACATCCCTCCTTTGTCTTCCTGGACCTCGGTTTCTTTATTTAGTTTGCTGATGTTATAATGTTTGCTATTGTATGGCTTTAAATTGTTTATAGGACTCATTTTGGCTAATCTTCTCTTCCTGAGGAGGAAATATGAATGGGAGGAAGGCAAGTCAAATAAGGAAAGAGTGCAGCAGTCATGTCTGTAAGAATTTTCAGACTCCATCCACCCCTCCTCAGGGATGCTGAGACAGAAGCTCGATCTCTTCCCCTTCTTCAGTGTGAGGAAGGACAGGAAGTGGTGTGAGCAGGCAGCTCCCATTGGAAGTGACCAGAGAACATTCAGTAGTGAACAGCCAAGCACTTAAGTTGGGCAGTGACCACACTGGGCAGAGATTCTGGGTGGCCAGCGGGAGGACAGTAACCAGGACCGCTGGACAGGAGGCAAGGGTGTGGCACATTGCACTGGGTTCTGCCACGGGGCTGCTAGGGCATCCAAGAAGAAAAGGGGCTGTACAGGCCTGAAGGAAAGGAACAGATGGATGGACAGCAAACACCCCAAAGATGATTGTGCTACCATTTACAACTGTAGCCCACATCACTCCAAAGACCTGGACCTTCAAAAAAGTTAGAGGGAAGGCTGATAACAAGCTGGAGCTCTGACAGCAAAGACAAATCTCAGGAGGCATCATGAGCATTGTGAATTTCAGAGCCCCTGGGAAAAGTCAATGGTTATTTGAGGTACGGGATGACCTGAGAGGGAGCGCTGTGGTGTAGCAAGCAGAGCCAAATGCCACGGCACCTGCATGGGCAAAACGTATCTTTAAAATAAACCTAAATAAAAATAAAAAATGCCAGATCCAGTGTCTTATACCTGCAATGAAGCTGAGCACAGTTTGCTGATGCAAATTTAGCCAGAGCCAGAATGTCTGTGATATCCCATTTCCAATCACCCAGCAAAATGTTGCAATGGAGGTGTGGCTTAATTGGTAGAGCACCAGCCATAATCAAGAAAGCTGACCAAATTCTAGGTCTTGAATTCAAGATGCAGTGCAAGGATACATCAATAAATAACAAGTACATGAAAAGGCTTGGCCTATAAGATGTTACAGTGTAGGTAGTCAGTGGGGAAAATAATACAGATAAACTTGTCAATACATTAAATATGTGTTTCTTTTATCATCTACTAATATTTGGCCTGAGGTCCTCATATTTAGGGATTTGTGAGGAATCTACACTTATGGATTAAGGATGAAATCCAGAACTTTTGGGAAGAGTTGGAAGAGAGAATTATATAGAGGAATGGGGGAATTTTTAATATAAGGATCCAACTTTCCTTTCCAAAATGGAGTTGGATAAAATTCTACACAACCCAGGTATTTCTGAGTTTCTGGATTTCTTTCACTGATAGATAGATAGACAGACAGACAGATACACAGATAGACAGACAGATAGATTATACTGAGCTTTGTAAAACTAACATGACAGATTAAGAGGAGCTACACCAATGCCAACTCATATAATGAGAAGACCATAAGCATGCTTTTCCTAAACTTAGCAAAAAGAAAGTGATTCACCCCATTGGTAGAAATCTGAAGGTCTGTTTTTTGTATCTGTAGTATCTCTTTTCAATGATATTCCTTCAGTGATGTCAGAAATGATTTCATTTAGGACTGAGATCAATTTCATTCTAACATTTTGTCAAAGTACCAGAAGTCTTCTAGTCATTCAGCAGTTTTCTGTCTTTCAGCAAGTTGTAGGACTTGAACCCTTATCCTTGCTCAGGGATCTCGCACTACCATTTGAGACATGAGGCATACCTTTATTTCTGGCTTTTTCTTTTGTTTGCTGGTTAATTAGTCATAGAAGTTGAAAGTGTTTTTGGCCTGAGCTGGCTGTAAACCTTGGTCCTCAGACCTCAATCTTCAGAGTAATGAGGACTACAGTTGTAAGCCACTGGTGCCTGAGCTACTGGTGCTAACCTTTTCCATTCTTTTTCCTTTTTATTCTTGTTCTTTGAGTATTCCATAGGCTCATTTGTTATGTTTATTTTCTGATTCTACCTAATTGATTGTAATAGGATGATCTGGCTCATTCTGCTCTTGGTGTGGTCTCTGCAGGCATGCTTCTGAATGTATTTTAATATACTAAGAGGAAACCCCATTATTGCAGAAGCACTGTGAGAACCTGCCAGCCTCTCTCTTCACCTTGCTCAAAAGGCCAGGTAACACGAGACAGACATCCTTTGCATCCAATATAAACAGCTTTGAAATAAACACTGTGAATTTTATGTCATAGAGAACATAGCCCCAAATGGGACTTTTACTTTCTCTGGCCAGATAGAATTGCTATGCCTGGTTTATTATAGCCACTTAATTCCATTTCCTATTTTGGCTGCAGAGAGAGATAGAGAAAAGTCCTTTAGAGGATATAAATGGATTTTAAGAAAACTCTACCAACAATTTGCAGACAGACATTGTCAGAAAGTCGAAAATGCCTCAGCAAGAGGCAGAATTTACAGACACGGAGGTGCATTACAGAGCCGTCCAGGCCAAGATAGCACCAACGATATTATTAAGCAATAAAGCATTGAACTTAAGGAAAGGAGGGACTCAGTCATAAGCCATGACAAATGTTATAGGTAAATTTCAGTGCATGAAAATGTGGAATAGTTATTTATATCTTCAAGTTTAACTGGGCGCAGTGGATGCTGACTAAAAAGGAAAGGCTGCAGTTGGTGGATGGCATTTGCCATTGAGGTTCTGCAGGATATGGTGGCACCTCCAGCCTTCTGGAGTGACAACCATGTTTGTTGTGCATGTCACATAAATGTGAGGATCTTAAAATGGATTTTAAATGTGCCCTCTGCACAATTACAATAGTGATTTCTCTAGGGATAAATCCTCCAGTATATAGGCTTTATTGTAATTGGTAAAAGTTGATTTCCCCTTGGGTTCTTAATTTTCAGTTTGCAAATTTTTCACTCTGGATGCTTTCTTTACCTTTCCTCTCACCTCTTGCTTACTTTTCCATTTTCTGCCACTTTCTCCCCACCCTGACCTTCCTTCGCTCCTCCTGCCTGTCTGCATATGATGTCGTCACATAGAGCCTTTGTGAAGACTGCAAATTCCAGATGTATTTACCTGTGACTCTCTTAGGGAAACCTGATTCTATTCTAACATATATTTTTAATGTATACATTTTCCTGAGAGCCTGTACTATGTAGTATTTCCTCAGTATTTCAAGTTTTATGCTACAAGCTGAGCACAAACTGGCTGCAGCCCAGTGGAGTGTGAGTGGTTTATTCAGCAGATCCATTGGCAGCCCAGCTCCCACAGTAGCTTTCCTTATGCTTAATATACTTAGCAAAATCTACCTGCTGCTATCCTTTTAAAGGCAAATAATGTACATATCTATGTGTACATTCTATAAGAATTCTGTATGCATTTTGTAGAAATTCTGCGCTGCTTACACTCTTTTGACTAGGTTTAAAAAATGATCATGTTATTTATGCAGAACAAGAATTTGATGAGGAGTGTGACCTGCATGCATGTACTTTTGGACAATTTCCAAACTGAAGAGTAAGAAAAGCAAACCTCAATAGACAAAACAAAGTGGAACTCATGAAAGCAAACAGAATATTTAAATCTTGCCTGCAAGAAAATCTGTCATGCCACATTCTAGAGCCTAGGATATTAATCAAAGCTAAATATTAATATACTTTCTTACCACCCTGCTTCATTTTTTATTTCATTTTATTTTTAAAAATAATAGCATATAGAGGCCGAAGATGGCGTCAAGACAATAGGGACACTGCCTAGCTCTCTCCCACAAAAAGAGAGAACCAGGGAGTCCCATGAGCCAACTACCTTAAGAAATTCACAACACACTTAAGAAGCAACGGAGAAGGACTCAAACCGGAAAAGAAATCCAGATAAAGCTCATATCCAACTTTCTCAAAGAATTCGGAACGTGAGGACCCCTCCCCCACCCCTCACCGCAGGCTCCAAGCTGCGAAAAGCTGTGGCGGAGGGCACAGAGCCGGGCAGCCCCGACCACTACAGAAACCAGCATAGGACTGGGCCAGCGAGCAGGAGAAGCAGCAGAACTAGAACAGCAAGCAGCAGAACGCAGACACGGACCACAGGCAGTGGGGGAGATCCGAGGGGAGTGAATGATTCTCCAACACAGTGCAGCACCCACAGCAAATGTAGAGAAGTGCGTAGCCCAGCGGGTCCCCAAACCCATCAAGAAAGCAGAGCTGGTGCCAAGCTATAGAACTTAACTCAGACCCCTCCACCCCATCTGAGAAAGACTGGCAGGAGCAGGGGGGCAAGGAATTTAGAATCCTGTCCCTTCCCTCAACAGCTCACTCCCCCAGGCCATTGACTGCAGACTGACAGGCAGGCAGATGCTAAGACCCAGCACCCCACCAAGGGAGGTGGAGGTGTCCCAGCCCCCACTCTCCCAACAGCCTCATCCCCCAGGCCTCAGACTGGAGGACTGGAGACTGACAGGCAAGCAGGCGCTAAAACCCAGCACCCCACCAAAGGGGGCGGAGCTGTGCCTGCTAGCACCCGCCCAACAGGACCCTCTCCCAGGCCTTTGACTGGAGACTGACAGGCACCCCACCAAAGGGGGCGTGGGTATCCCAGCTCACACCCCCAACAGGTTCCTCTCCCAGGCCACTGGGTCTGGAGAGTGGGGAGTGCTGAGACCTTGCCTTACAACAGCGGGTGGGGTCTGTAGGAGTCTGAGAACCAGCATCTGTCCCACTCAAATCTTGAGCTGGGCACCCTCCAGCTGGAAATCCTGAGCAAGACAGCACCGAGGGGCCCCCCACAGTCACAAACTCCTGGCCAAAGCAGTGGAAACACAGCAGGGAACTTAAGGGCCGACTAGTAGCCAAGCTCACCTTCTGAGAATCAGAAAGGCGTGGCTCCGCCCTTGGAGCCCACATCCTCGGCTGGGCCCCACCTCTGGGAACAGAGAGGACACCAGCTGGCCTACCTGAGAGTCCCTGGAAACTCCCAAACTCCAGACCTTTGGCCGGGGGCTGCCCCTGAAAGCAGTGCAGGAAAACCAACCACCCGCCCAGCCCGCTGAGACTGAAGTGTGCAGACCCATCCATGGCCCACTGTGAGGCCACTGGTTGGGCTGAGAGCTAGTTATACAGCAGCACACAGTCTCTGAGAACAGGCCTAACACCTGCAAAAACTGCAGACTGACCTAGTCAGCAGAGGAATCAATTTGGCTGAGAACCACCAGTTCCAATCCAAGTAAAGACTGCCACCTACCGACCACAGAACAAACTACAACAAGAGTTCTCAATGCCTAGAGGAGCACAAAGACGAATTATGACATACATAAATAATCAAAGTCCCACACAAAGCCCAAAGGGAAACAAGAGGGAAGGGACGAGAGAGATTTCACCATCCCAAGAAATGACACCTGAAGAGACATGAAATATGACTCAAATCAAGGAGCTGATTTTGGAACTGAAGGCTGAATTCCAAAAACAAAAGCAAGAAATTTCCAAGGAACTCTTCGAATTCAAAAGAGAAGTGCAAGAAAGGTTCAATACTCTCTCAGCAGACATGATCAGCTCAGTGTCCACACTTCAAGCAAAAATAGAGGCATTAAGCAGCAGATTGACTGAGATGGAGAATAGAAAATCAGGAATGGAAGATAAAACACAAGAGCTTGAACAGAGAATTGCCACCTTGGAAAAATCAGTCAGAATCCACCAGAGAAAACTCCAGGAACTGGCAGATGCAGCAAAGAAGTCTAATTTCGTATAATAGGGATTGATGAGGGGACTGAATTTCAGGACAAAGGAATGCAACCCTTATTCACCAAAATCATAGCAGAGAACTTCCCCAATCTCAAAGGGGAACATACTCACATTATTGAAGGTTTCAGGACTCCAAACAGGCAAGATCCTAGAAGGAACTCATCTAGACATATAATAGTAAAGACACTAGACACGAATACCAAGGAATTGATCTTATATGCTGCAAAAACAAAGAAAGAGCTATATTACAATGGGAAAAAAATTCGAATCAGAGCAGATCTCTCCGCTCAAACTCTAAATGCATGAAAAGCTTGGAAAAACATCATTGATGTCCTGAAGACCAACAACTGCCAACCCAGACTGATATATCCAGCAAAACTAGCATTTACATTTGAAGGAGAAACAAGAATATTTCACTCCAAAGAGAAGCTTTATGAATACAGCACACTAAACCAGTGTTACAAAAAATATTAATTAATTGAGAACAAATTGTAGAACATCAAGACCCCCATCAAGAAGCGAACATCTATAATTCACTAAACACAAAAAGGGGGAAAAAGAGAGAGAAAGAAACTTAGAAGTAAAAATAAATAATGACAATGGATACTGACCACTTCTCTATAATTTCCCTATATGTGAATGGGCTGAACAATCCAATCAAATGACACAGAGCAGCAGACTGGATTAAGAAACACCACCCATCCATATGTTGCCACCCAGAGACCCACCTCACTGCCAAAGACAGTAACAAATTCCAAGTGAAAGGATGGAAACGAATTTTCCACTCCAATGCACCAAGCAAAAAAGCAGGAGTAGCAATCTTAATCTTCGATAAAATTAACTTGTCAGTAAAATCAGTACATAAAGATAGAGACAGCCATTACAAATTAGTAAAGGGTACAATCCATGCCCATAATTTTACAGTTATGAACATTTACTCCCCCAACACGGGAGCACCCAAATTTGTCAAACAAACTCTCTTAGAATTACAGAGCAAGATAGACACAGTCTTAGTGGGAGACCTCAATACACCACTCTCAACAAATGACACATCAACTCAACAAAAGTTAAGCAAAGATACCAACGACACCATAGCCCAGCTGGGCTTAACAAATATACCCAGAGTATTCCACCCAACGGCGAAACTTTTTAAATTTTTCTCAGCAGCACATGGAACACACTCCAAAATAGATCATATTAATAGTTCATACAGAAAACTTAAGCAGATACAAGAGGACTGATATAATCCCATGCATTCTATTAGACCACAGTGGAGTCAGACTAATTGCAAACAATGCAGTCAAAATCAAAAAGCATTCAATCACTTGGAAACTGAGCAACACAGTTCTGAATAAATCCTGGGTAACAGATCAGATCAGAAATGAAATTAAAAACTTCCTTGAATGTAATGACAATCAAGAAACACCACAAAGGAACTTATGGGACACAGCAAAGGCAGTTCTAAGAGGCAAATTTATTTCACTAGGAGCCCATATTAAAAAGACAGAAAAAGAGCATCTAAATAACCTAAAAAAAACCTGAAACACCTAGAGGAGCAAGAAAAAGTTAACTCTAAAACAACTAGAAGGACAGAAATAACAAAAATATAATCATAAATATCAGAGATTGAAGTAAGATCTACTATACAAAAAAGTGATAAATCAAAAAGTTGGTTCTTTGAAAGAGTCAACAAAATAGACAAACCCGTGGCAAGATTAATCAAAAAAAAGGAAAGGGGAGACTCAAATAAAAAAGATTAGAGACCCCATGGGAGCAATTACAACTGATTCCCAAGAAATTCAGTCCACAATGAATAGGTACTACCAGGACCTATATTCAAAGAAACAAGAAAATCTAGTAGAAATGGATGATTTCTTAAGTAAATATAGGCTACCCACACTGAACAACGATAAGGTAAACAAATTGAACAAACCAATCTCTTACAATGAAATTGTGGAAGCAATCAGGGAAATGCCAACCAAAAAGAGCCCAGGTCCAGATGGATTCACTGCGGAATTCTACAAGACATTTAAAGATGAAATAACACCTATACTCTTGAAACTCTTCTGAGAAATAGAAGCAGAAGGAGCAATACCAAACTCATTTTATGAAGCTAATATTACTCTCATCCCCAAACCAGGGAAAGACCCAACAAAAAAGAAAACTACAGACCTATCTCTCTAATGAACACAGACACAAAACTCCTCAATAAAATATTGGCCAACAGAATCCAGAAACAAATTTAAAAAATCATACACTATGTGGGCTTCATCCCACAGATGCAAGGCTGGTTTAACATTCGCAAATCAATCAATGTAATACATCACATCAATAGACCTAAGGATAAGAATCATATGATAATTTCTCTGGATGTGGAGAAGGCATTTGACAAAATACAACATCCATTCATGTTGAAAGCAATAGAAAAATAAGAATAAGAGGTACATTCCTCAAAATAGTGAAAGCCATATATGAAAAACCTACAGCCAGTATTATACTAAATGGTGAAAGACTGGAACCATTCACCTTAAAATCAGGAACTAGACAGGGATGCCCACTCTTTCCACTTCTCTTCAATATAGTGCTGGAACCCTTAGCCACAGCAATAAGGCAAAAAAGGGACATCAAAGGGATCCACATAGGGAAAGAAGAAATTAAACTATCCCTATTCACAGACGACATGATCCTTTACATGAGTGACCCAACAAACTCCACTCTCAAACTTCTAGAATTAATAAACTACTTTAGCAAAGTGGCAGGATACAAAATTAACCTTCAGAAGTCAGTAGCCTTCTTGTACACCAACAATACACAAACAGAAGGCCAAATCAAGAAAATGATCCCATTCACAATAGCCCCCAAGAGAATAAAATACTTAGGAATGTACTTAACCAAAGAAGTAAGGGAATTATTCAATGAAAATTATAAAAGCCTAACGAAAGAAATTAAAGAAGACACTAGGAAATGGAAAGACATCCCATGCTCATGGGTAGGGAGAATCAACATAGTGAAAATGGCTATACTGCCAAAACTGATATACAAATTCAATGCAATCCCCATCAAAATCTCAAAGGCATTCTTTACGGAAATAGAAGATATAATCCAAAGATTCATATGGAACAAGAAAAGACCTAGAATAGCCCAAACAATTCTAGGCAAAAAGAGCAATGCTGGTGGTATTACAATATCAGACTTCAAACTCTACTATAGAGCCATAGTAACAAAAACTGCTTGGTATTGGCACAAAAACAGACCAGAAGATCAGTGGAACAGAATAGAAGACTCAGAAATAGAACCACATACCTATAGTCAACTTGTATTTGACAAAGGAGCCAAAGATATACAGTGGAACAAACACAGCCTATTCAATTATTGGTGCTGGCAAAACTGGGCAGCCACATGCAGAAAATTAAAAATTGACCCTAGCCTGTCGCCATGCACAAGTATTAACTCAAAGTGGATCGAAGACCTCAATGTCAGACCGGAAACCGTGAAATTGCTACATGATAAAGTAGGAGAGACACTGGAACTCGTAGGCATAGGCAAAAGATTCCTGAAGAGAATCCCAGGGTCACAACAGATTGGAGAGAGACTCGATAAATGGGACTATCTAAAAATTAAAAGTTTCTGTACAGATAAAAACATAGTTGCAAAAGTAGAGAGACAGCCAACCAACTGGGAAAAGACATTCACCAACAATACATCTGAGAAATGCTTAATATCCAGTATCTACAGGGAACTCAAGAAACTAATCCCCCCAAAACCCAATAAACCATTCAATAAATGGCAAGGGAACTAAAGAGAGACTTAGCAGAAGAAGAGATTAAAATGGCAGAAAAGCATATGAGAAAATGTTCATCATCCATGGTCATAAAGGAAATGCAAATAAAAGCAACCCTAAGATACCACCTTACCCCAACAAGAATGGCCAAGATTTTGAACTCAGACAATGACAGTTGCTGGCGGGGTTGTGGAGAAAAAGGAACCTTACTACACTGCTGGTGGGAATGCAGACTACTTCAGCCACTCTGGAAAGCAATGTGGAGCTTTCTTAAAGAACTGAAAATAGACCTTCCCTACGATCCCGCCATACCACTTCTGGGCATCTATCCTAAACATCATGACCCAAGATATTACAAGGACATCTGTTCAGCTATGTTTATCTCTGCACTATTCACAATAGCCAGGCAATGGAAACAATGCAGATGCCCTACTGCAGATGAATGGATACAGAAAATGTGGTATATATACACAATGGAATTCTGCATAGCCAACAGACAAGATAAAATAATGGCATTCGCAGGGAAATGGATGAACCTAGAGCAAATCATGTTGAGTGAGACAAGTCAAGACCTAAGGAACAAAAGGTGCATGGTATCCCTAATATGTGGCTATTAAATCCAAAGTGTACAAGAGTGAGGACTCAATAACTGCTTACCCAAAGCTATGAACATGGTAATGGAAATACAAACATAAGTATACAGACAAAAAAAACCTATGACTCTATAGACATATTCTTTTATTTCTTAAATTAATATTTTTCTATGACATACAAACCCTTAGCCTAATTTTGATTAAGTTCTAAATACTAAGTCCCAGTGATTGTAAATAGAGATTCCCTCCTTAAACACTTGTTTGTTAAACTTGTCATTTAAAATATGATGTAAAAATCAACATTAATAAATTCTTAAAAAAATAATAGCATATTCACCAGCCATATCAAAATTCATGTATTTTCTTTTTTATCCTAACTTATCAAAAGTTGTGCTTTCCAGACTTAGAAAAAATCATATTAAGTGAAGTAAGCCAGACTCAAAGGAACTTAGGCTCAATCGTTTCCCTCATTTGTCATAATAAGTAGAAACCTTGGGCTCTACTAGCAGAGATCTGCAATAGAGCAAAACCTTGATACATAAGGCCATATAGTATGAAGCTAATTGAAAGGACCTCCAGGATATTGAAACAAAAGCCATATAATGAATGATTGTTGTCCTTAATGTTCTATGTTGTCTCTCATCTCCTTTGCTGTCCCTTGGGTATTTCATATTGTTACAGTATCTCACTTTGTTGTCTGATATATTGAATTTATTTGTATTGGTTATTTGAAATTTGATAGGGAAGGGGGGAAAACCAAGGCGGGTGGGGGGGTCGGGGGGAGGGTAATTGGTACCAAGACATGTGAAAGGGTATCAATGTATGTGAATTAATGCACCTTCTATTTGGCAAATAATCATGTAACCCTTTTATTAATTACAATAAAAAATTAAAAAAAAGTTGTGCTTTCCAAATGACAACTTCTCTACTTGTTGTCATGAACAAAAATCACAGAACTTATTGTTATATGCTTATCATTTGTGTTGCCTAAGTTATTTAATCTGCAATAATTTGTGAGAAAACATCAGCCTCAAAAATCAAATTTTGACTCTATTAATGAACTTTAAATTCCATGAATTGAATGAATTCATGTCGTGGGAGATTTGATTGGAATTTAACTCAAACTGGAATATGCAGAAATGTTTCTGGATTTTCTTCTTTCTTTTTTTTTTTCTTTGCTAGTCCTGGGCTTGAGCTCAGGGCCTGAGCACTGTCCTTGGACTTTCTCAAGGCTAGAGCTCTAACACTTGAGCCTCAGCACCACTTCTGGCTATTTTTTTTTCTATGTATGTGGAACCGAGGAATCAAACCCGGGTCTTTGTGCATGCTAGGCAAGCACTCAACCACTAGGCCAAACTCCCGGCCCCCTGGGTTTTCTTCTTTCTTATATGTTCTCTTTATGCAAAGAGAGAAAGGAGGAAGGAAAGGAAGAAAGCAAACAGAATACTTAAATCTTGCCTGCAAGAAAATCTGTCATGCCACATTCTAGAGCCTAGGATAGTCACCAAAGCTAAATATTAATATTCTTTTCTTACCAGAAAGGTAAAGAAGGTAAAAGATGACTACAGGAGGCAGGGAGGGAGGGAAGGGCGTGGAACAAAGGAAACATTTCACACTATCCTATTTTTTAATCCATGGAGGCCACTTTAGTTTCTTGCAAATATTCGTCTGGCATTGATTTTTTTATATTTTTTTAAATAATTTTTTATTGTAATTAATAAAAGGGTTACATGATAAAAAAACAAAACAAAAAAACAAAGCTCATCTGGGAAAGTTTTAGAGGTTGTTTTATGTCCACAGGACATGGAGAGGTCCAGGGTAGGGAGTGGAGTGGGGTGCCAGGAGCAGCACCAGCGGCTCCCATCCATCCTCCTCTGAGCACCGGAGAAGCCGAGCGGACAGCAGAGTCCAGTCCATCCCCGGGAAAGCTGGCCCGGCCGTGGGGGCTGGGCCAAGTGGCGCCGTGTCCACCAGGGAAGAAGCCCAGTGACACGCCCAGGCTCCCAGTTCATCAGTGGAAAGTATTTTCATGCCTCTTTGGTGCCAGTTCTATGACATTGCGCTGTCCCTGAGCTTTTTTTGCTCAAGGGTGGCACTGTACCACTTGAGGGACAGTTCCACTCTGGCTTTTTGCTGGCTCACTGGGCATGAGTCTCAGGGACTTTTCAGCCTGAGTCGGCTTCCTACTGCGATCTCAGAAGTCATCCTCTGGAGTAGCCAGGAAAATAGGCCCAAGCCATCATCTCTTGATTTCTTCCCTTTGCAATCTTTTCGGTATTGATTTTCATATGTCTGTCTGCCTCTGCATATTTTATGTAGCTCATGAAAATCCCTTCCATTTATGACTGTGTTTCTCTCTTATTTGCTACGCTGGGCCTCTGAAAGGGAAGATTTCTATGGAAGTATTCTTTGACTTTCCTTTCCAGTTGCAGTATGTGTCTACAACTGGAATTAGGAAAACATATGATTTTGAAACGTCAGAAAAATCTCCAGGGAATAAGTGTACATCCCTCAAGCAATTTGTCATATGAGTGACGTTTGTCATGCAAATCTTCCACAGAAGCTTCATTTAAGGCAAAAGTAAAATAATCTTGTTTTCAGGACTAAAAAATGAAACACACTAGTCTTTCATAATTAAGCTTTCTAAATCCCCAGATGAATTTAAGGTTTCTTTCAGAATTCAGTAGGAAAAAGGTCTTAAGATAAATGATTGTCACCAGTGAATGGCATGCCTTGTATGAAAAGAGAGAGAAAAACTATAATTTCCCTAAATTTGAGAGAGCCATAAGAACCATTTGACATACCTATATCACAATTAGTTGAGTATTCTCTCTATTAGAATTGAGCTTTGCAGGATGAAAATGATAATGCTATTATTTTTTAATTCCCTTAATTGTCAGAGGGAAATAAACAAATATCTTGAGATTTTGTATTATAAAGTATTAATGAGTATTTCATGGGAAATGTAGAAAAACATGTGGCATCACAGCCATGCACTATCCCTAGAGACACAGAAGCCAAGACCAGCAGAGAATTTTTAATCTCAGTACGCCTTAAGAAATTTTATTTTTCTTTCTTTTCTCCAGAGAATTATGTTTTCAAAAACTCTTACATTGAGATCATAATTTTTAGTCTCGCCTCTATTTCCTTGGTGACTCTTTTGCAGTTAACACATTCCCAGTCATAATGTTTCTGTGAGAAAAGAAGAGGAAATTGCATGCCTAGAAAAATAGTACATATAAAAGCAATATAATTTTTTGCCTAGTGATAAAGATTTGTAGACAAACTAGCTTTTCTGCAGAGACAGATAGAAGTTTTTGCTTTACCCCCACCTCTCTCTGCTTGATCCTTTTAATAATAAAGACCACTGATATTTAGTGTAAAATTATTTGCAAGAATTGTACTATTTATTGTAAACATAAACTGGCTTGATTAAACTTCAGATTCTCAGCATGGAGCCATTAAAGTGCCCACCTATAATCCCACCAACTCGGGAGGCTGAGACTCGAGACTGTGATTTGAAACCAATGGGGACAGAAAAGTGTGCGCAACTTTTATCTACAGTTAACCAATAAGAGACTGCCAGAAGTGGAACTGTGACTCCAGTAGTATAATGCGAGCCTTGAGAAAAAGAAAAAAGTGAGAGCCTGGGGCCCTGAGTTTAAGGCCCAGAACTGGCACACAAAATAAATTAAGAAAATTAAATTTATATTCTCAATGTTGTTATAACAAATCAGCAAGAAGACAATTGAAATGTACACAAATTATGCATTACCAACCAACAGACATGAGAAATATTTCTGTATTAGTTTCAGCACCATAGTAGGAAAAGTCAATGGAAGGGGAGAATCAAGGACCAAGAATTATTGTATTCATAACCTGACTCATTAAGTTGTTGCACAGCGACTTAACAATAAAATAAACTACAAATGCCCAACACCATGAAGACCTTTCTTTCTGGGGTACCCATGGGCAGTAAGGAACGGGTACAGAGTACCCAGCAATGAGACGGTATCTGGCTCAAGAGTAGGGGATGGCACGTTTGGCCATTTTGGTGAGTGGAGGCTCCGAGCACTTTCCCCTGCTTAGGAGGTACTGTGTGTGGAGAACCGTGCAGTGGAATCTTGGGTTAGCAGAGGAGACACCACTGAGAGGTTCTTCTCCCTGGATCCTGGTTTGCTTCATCCCCCTGGGCTATTGCAGGGAGAAAGCGCATGCCTAGATAGTGGCTAGTGGAATGAGGACCAAGCCCACTCCAAAGCCCCCACACTTTTGCAATCACAAGTGGAAATCTCCCCAAATGGAAGAATCTGGAATGGAACAGGCACATATCCCATCCTAAAATAATTTCAGTAAGCTTAGGAGACACACATTCTTACGGATAACAGCAGAATAGCATAGTTTGTAGATTTTCTAGCTAGTATATGGATTCTGGATTCTCTCTCTCTCTCTCTCTCTCTCTCTCTCTCTCTCTCTCTCTCTCTCTCTCTCTCTCTCTCTCTGTGTGTGTGTGTGTGTGTGTGTGTGTGTGTGTGTGTGTGTGTGTGTGCAGAGCTGGGTGTAAACTTAAGGAGATGACCTCTTCACCTTTTTCTCTAAAGGTGGGGGCTGGATCCCTTCTGACTTTTTGCTGGTCAATTGCAGTTAGCTTTGAAGCATGATCCTCAAATATTAGTCTCTGGAGTAAGTAGGCTTAGAGGATCCAAGCCCTATTGATAGAGCATCGACCCTTAGCAGGGGTGGGGCTCTGCCTCTGAGCCCTGGGATCTGAGATACTAGTGCTTATTTTTATTTTATTGATATTGCTCTTAGTATTCACAGAGTGAAAGCTTTTTAGATTAACTGTATGTTTTTGAAATATACTATTATGTATCATACAGAATTCTTGAAGAAATTAGATATTAACAGCACAGCATCATGGATAAAATTATTTTTAAGCTTCATTATATTGTACTGGTATTGTACTGGGTATTTAATAAATTATGGGGTCTTTGGACAGTCTGTATATACTCATTGTTATTAAATTCTTCCAATTCATGTTAACATATTAAATCTACTTTTCAGTGACTGTTCTGGATAGTGTGATTTTCTCTTTGTTTTTTGCTTTGTTTTGGCTGGGGCTTGAATTCAAGGCTTCACGCATTTGCTCAAGGTTAGTGCTCTATCATCTGAACAATGGCTTTGTTGGTTATTTGGAAATAAGAGTCTTTCAGATTTGTCTGCCCTGGCAGGCTCGAAACTCTATCTGTCTGTCTATCTATCTATCTATCTATCTATCTATCTATCTATCTATCTATCCATCTATCCATCCAGGAAGTTCTCTGCTAGGATTCTGTTAAATACATTTCCTATTTTGTTAACTTCCATCTCTAGGCCCCCCCAATAACAATTAGCATTAAAGTGAGTTTTTATGATTGTGTCTTTTATCTCCTGATTCTATATATCTTGTTCCTTGCATATGTTTTGAATAATTTTCTGATCCATCTCTATTAAGTCTAGACTATCTTCAATTCCACAAATTTCAACTTCTGCATCATCTAATCTGCGGTCACAACATTCTACTATCTATTTTCCTTCCTTTGGATTGATCAGTTTCCATCGCTTCAGTTCCTTTGTTGGAGCTTTATTTTAGATTTTACATGAACTACTAAATATGTCCTTGATTTGAATTTCAGTGTTCTCGTTCAGATCTTTTATCTGAGCGACTCCCCTTCATTCTCACTCGATGCAACTCTCTTGCCTAGGACATTTCACTGGAAAGTGAAAACTGGCCTCTTGGAGAGAGTGTGGTAAGACCCCAGCTGCATCTCCGCCATTTTCTTCCATTTTCTCTCAACTTCCCTTATTTAATTTTTTTTTGTTCTGGCCCAGTGATTTAAACTCAATCTATGCACTGTCCTTGTGCTTCTTTTCTTCAAGGGAATGTTCTGGCGCTCAAGTCACCGCTCGACTTCCCACTTTTCTGCTGGGTAGTTTACAGGAGATAATAGTCTCATGGACTTTCCTGACCGGGACAGCTCTGAACTCTGATTCTCAGATCACAGCCTCCTCTGTAGCTAGGTTTAGTGGTGTGATCTGCCAGTCCCCTCCACCTACATGGAGACAGCACGTGCCATCATTTCTGATGACCTAACAGATGTGTCTTCATGTCAGTTGCTGTCCTTGAAGAGCCATCACCCCACATACAGTTCTATATACAGACTCCATTTAGGCCCTATCACTTCATAATGGGTGGTGAAATATATCTTTGCTAGTGAGAGACACTGACCAGGCAGAATCTGAGGTTGCTGCAGTGGCATGTAGCTTTGCTGGCCACAAGAGTCACATCAATTGCATGTATGCCAATCATGAGAAATTTCGCCTGCATGGTGGTTTTGCAGAATACTTTCTTTTTTTTTGCCAGTCCTAGGGGTTGGACTCAGGGCCTGAGCACCATCCTTGGGCTTTCCTCAAAGCCAGCACTCTACCACTTGAGCCACAGCACCACTTTTGACTTTTTTCAATGTATGTTGTACCAAGGAATCAAACCCAAAGTGTCGTGCATGCTAGGCAAGCACTCTGCCACTAGACCAAACTCCAGGCCCCTCAGAATACTTTCTTATAATATGATACCACAAGTTTTCTAATGCTTAAATACACTGAGTACAATTTCAAATCACCATTCCAAGGTAAGTTAGCGTTTTGGGAAGAATAAATGAGTCATCAAATTCATCATTGTCATTGTCCTTACACAGCTTGACGATCAATTTTGTCTCTTCTTCTCTTAGTGCACAGTTTCTGTGACCATCACCTGCAGTTTCTCATTACCAAAACCCAATTTGCATGCTGAGCTCTAGAGGGGAGTAAGGATGGTTCTGCCAAGGGTCCAACTCCAGCACCTTCTCAACAAGGGCATGGCCTCGCCTCCCACATCGTTCAGGAGTTCCACCCAATTTCCCAGAATGAGCTCTTAATGTAATTGTCATTTGGAGTTCATCTAAGTGTAAAGGGACTATTGCCCTATTGTGAAGGAGGGATCCACTTACACATTAAAATTCCCAATGACAAAGAGAAATGTAAGAATAATATTGATGGAGCCCATTGAGTTTAAAAAAGAAAATGTTTCCTATATCAAATGGGAATAATCTTGTAATATATTTTAATAAAGGGGCTTTGATTTGAGAATTAATTAAAAAAAAGGTAATAAGTGACTTAATGACAGAACTTCCCAGGACTATGATGTTAAAGAAACACTATTTAGTTCATTTAAAGACTGGTAAGAATATTTTCACCATAAAATAAATATCTTGAAATGCTTTGGTCCAGTGGCAATGGTTACTTATTAGAAGAAATCAAAACCAATAAATAGATAAATAGTAAATTTTTAAAGACCTAGACTTAGAAAATATGTCAGCATTGCCATGGATTGTTATCCAATTATATGTTTTGTATGTTGTTTAAAGAAGCATTCTAAGCTGAGTGCCTGAGCTGACTCATGCCTGGAATCATAGCTACTCAGGAGGGTGAGATCTGAAGATTTTTATTCTGAGCCATACTGGGTGAATCAGTCCAGGAGACTCTTAGCTTCAATCACTAGGAGAAAAAGCCAGAAGTGGTAGAGTGCCAACCCTGATCAGAAAAATTAATGGGTGGAACCCATGTCCTGAGGTTAAACCCCAGAATCTGTACTGAGAGACAGAGACAGGAAGGAAGGAAGGAAGGAAGGAAGGAAGGAAGGAAGGAAGGAAGGAAGGAAGGAAGGAAGGAAGGAAGGAAGGGAAGGAGGGAAGGCAGGGTAGGGAGGGATAACGAGATAGCATTCTTTCTGGTTGTTTCTGTTTGTAAGTGGAGATGCAGTAGAACAGCTTTACAAGAGGGTGGACTCTTCTTACAGTCTTATCATCCTTCTTGCACTCCCACATTCTGATACTAAATTTGTAGTGCTATTCTTCCCTACTAAAGTTAGTGTGTTAAAATCAGGTGGTGGTTGTTTATTGGTAAACCTATAAAATTAGTTCTATTGAATACATAGATACATATTCCCATGTATTTTGTGTATATTGTTCACAGGTAATAAACACAGACGTGATAATGTCCCATACTATAAGTATCTGGTTATCAAAGCACTTAAATAATACATGAAGTGTTAAATTTTGCTGATGTATCAAATAATTATGCATTAATATAATATGTTGTTGGAGTTCTTTATTTTCCTTTTAACATTGGGCCTCACAAGCTGGACATTGTGCCTTATACCTGTCATCCCTGCTACTCAAGAGGCTGAGACCTGAGGATCCAGTATTGAAGCCAGCCAGGAAAGTCCCTGAGCCACTCTTCTCTAATTAACCACTCAAAAGCCAGAAGTGGCACTGTGGCTCAAGTGGTAGAGCACTAATCTTGAGGCTCAGGGACAGGGTCTAGGCCATGAGTTCAAACACTAGTTCTGACACAAAAGCAAACCAACAAAACCCCCTCTAGTTGGCAGCTGTAGAGAGTCACAGTGCTTATCAGCTCTGGATCTCATCCCACTGGGCTACACCTGAGGACTCACACCAGCCCCACTATCCTTCTCCCCAAACACATCTGGAGTCTAGCCAGCTCTCCACCTTCTGACCCACGGTTTTCATTTCACTGCAGAGGACACATGGCTTTTGTCCTTTGGTAACTGAATTATTTCACTTAACAATATATTCCAGTTTACCATCATTCAAGAAATGACTGAATATAAAAATGTTCCATTATATATATATATTTATGTATCTAAGTAGATGAATACATGAACACATATGCACAAATACATACATACATACATACATACATATGTATTTATAATACTTTAATCCATTCATCCACTGATATGTGTGTGTGTATGTGTGTTTGTACATCACATTTCCTTAATCCCCTTATCTATTGATAGACATTTGAGTAGATTCTATATTTTGCCTATTGGGAATAATGTTATAATAATATATTTAAGTATGAAGTCTTAAATATGCTAGCTCTGTTTCCTTTGCATAATAGTTCTGTTTTCTCTACTTATCAATGTTTGGGGGAGTTCTTGACCCTTTGAATGTCATCATTAAAAGTGTGGTGAGATGATATTAGTGTTTATGGATTTGCATTTCTTCAAATATTAATGTTACTACATGCTTTATATACAATTATTGTCGGTTCCTCCTCCTCATCCTTCCACTTCAAATTATTTGCTCATTTTTTTTCACTTGAGTATTTGGTGTTTCTGTTTGTTATGATGACAGCATTATTTTTTGAGATCCTTATATATTCAATATATCATCTTTTGTCAGATTAATTTACAAATATTTTTCCAATTCTTGACACTGTCTCTTCACTAGATCTTTGCTTAAGATACTGTTGGTACTTTCCGTATATTTGACCATAAAATCCTTCAGTATATGATGTTGTGAAAAATACAAAACCTTAGGCCAGTCCTCTTAACACTGACTCTGGTATTGACAGCATTCCTGAACGACTCAAAAGGACTTTCATCTAGAAAATAATTTTAAGCCTGCTGGAAATTCCCAAATGTGATAGAATTTGTGCAATGCTTGAAAGAGCATACATGTTCTGATTTGGTATCAAATCCGTCTGGTTCATCACATGCTATGCATTTGGCCAAGGGAGTATTGCAAACAATTTAGTGCACTTTAGAAAGGTTAATTCAAATCATATTAATAAGTAGTGTGAGGTGAGGTGAAATATGTCAGATGCAGAATGACAGATGCTCATGATCCTCCTTCTCTGTGGGGTCGTGGAAAGGCCGGTCCTGGGGCCAGGGGGGAGCTGGGGACACGGGGGCCGAGACCACATGCCGGCTGACGAGGCTGGGGCCAAGCAGGGCTGCCAGTTGGCACAAAGGTTCCCATGGGTGTCACACTTCAAGTCACCAGCAGGGAGAACGTTGTGACCCCATACCTGAGAGGCTTTAGAGGTCCTCTTCTTCTCAACCTGTGGGCATAACTCAGAGAAAAGAGCAGGCTTCCAGGGGACCCCTGGGTTAGGGCTCACGTGGGGTGCCACTCTGCGCCCACACCTCTGCCACACTGTCTGTCTGTCCTTCCCAGGTCCCTCCAGACAAGGCATCGCTTATAGCCATTATTCTCCTCCTGCTTCCATTGCTACAGTGTCCCTGGCTCACCCTCCTCCCCTCCTCCCACCCCTCCCCTCCTCTCCCCCCTCCTTCCACTCCCCCCCCCATCGGGTCCCTCTTCCTTATTCTCCTATTTGTCATCAGCTTTTGGAGAGTTTGTCTATGATTTCTCCGTTTGCATTTAAGAAAAAAATTATTACAGTGTATTCTTTAGAATAATTAAAAAACTATATGAAGAGACTGAAGCTCAAGTTGGAATTGTAGACTGAGCTGAGATGGGGTGACATTCTTCCCAAATCATTGAAAATAATCGTCTTGAAATGACTCGAATTTGTAAATATGCTCATGCTATTTGACAATAGGAAAAATAATGAACACAGGACTTCCCCGAAATTCTAATGTAAGTCTTTACTACTGGACAGATTAATTTATCATTCTCTTTATTGAGATAGAAAAGTTCATTGTATAACCAACCTATAAAACTTTGTATTAGAGAAAGCTTCTCTTTTATCCTGGCAGCGTAAGAGAATAGTCTCTTAAAATTACCAGGGTGAGTCACTCACAGAGGCTGAATAAAATTAATTTCCTTATGTAAGGAAAGATGAAAATGTTGAGTCTACAGTTTAAATAGACCATGCCTCAGGGTCTTCCTGTCCTAAGATTTTGGAGAACCCTGCTGCTGGGATGAATGAAGCACCTCTGCTGACATCACAGGACTTGGAGATAGCAAAGAATTTGAAGAATTAGACTATTGCTTAAGTCTAAACCTAACAAGGTTTCTGAAAATGTCTTGCCAATGCCGTGTCTTTGGATTATGCAGATACTTTATATGATGTTTACACATACACTTTGTTTTTTAATTTACATTTTTGTAAAGGTGATTTATAGGAGGGTTACAGTTACATGAGCATATATACATACTTTATACACTGATCATATGCATAATTCATATGATGTTCATGCATATAATTTTTATTATGTTCATACTTACTCATTTTAATTTAATAATAACTCATTTACATTTAATAATTTTTATTATGCTCATATATTACTGCATATACAGAGACACACTATTTGTTTCTAAACTTAAATTTTGAGATATATTACGTCTGTGATAAAAATTTCCTTAGAATTTGGGAATCATATTCATCATATTTATGTATATTTGTCTGAGTAGTGAGGCTGGAACTCAGTGCTGTGAAAATTTTGCTGGACTTTTTCACTCAAGGCTGGTGGTCTTCCAGTTGAGCCACAGCAAGAATTTTGGCTTTTTTCTGGTTAATTAGGCTGAAGAATATCTCCCAAATTTTGTGCCTGGGCTGCTTTCAAACCATGATCCTTAGATTAAATCATACAACTAACTGGGATTCCAGATGGAAGCCACTGTCATGTAGAACCAAGAGTCCTTTCTCTTAGATTTTTATTTTCATTGCTATTGTAGAGGTGAACTACAGAGGGGTTTCAGTTCCAGGAGTCAGGTAATGACTATACTTTTTGAGCCATGTCTCTCGTTCTTTCTGTTGTATCTGTTTACCCTCATTCAGACATTTATGTGACTCTCTCAACTCCAAACAAACAAATAAGAAAAAGGAAAAGCAAACAAAAGCAGCAACAATAGTATCTAAAACAAATCTTTTGTTCCTTTCCTTGGAGTTCATTTTATAGAATATTATTTTATACGATCATATGCACACAGATATTGAGCCTACAACAGTACTTTTGACAGACTTACTAAATTAATTGTTGAAGTGCATTTGTTTTGCCTGTCCTGGGCTTTATATTCTGGGCCAGGGCTCTGGCTCTGAGCTTATTTGCTCAAGGCTAGTGCTCTGCCACTTGAAACACAGCATCACTTCCAGCTTTGCCTATTTTATTGGAAAGAACAGACTTTCCTATCCAGGGTGGCTTTGAATCACGACCGTCAGTCCTCAGCTTCTGGATTTCATGTGTGAGCCACCAGCACCGGTTTTGAAGTCATTTTTTTAACTGGGTGATTTCTATATCAACTTTGTTTATTGACATCACTTGTTAGACTCAATTATCAGCAGGGAATAATGGACTCCAGAATTCTTTCCACAGGCTTTGGCTTTTAATCATCTTTCCATTAGCTGTGTTTATCAATCAAAGATGACCCTTCTTAATCAACCATGGAACTGACATATAAAGTCAGCCCACCAGGTCGTGACATGGTGGCTCATGCATGCAATCCCAGCTACTCTGGAGAGTGATGTGTGGGGATCACAGTTCAAATCCAGCCCAGGTAGCAAAGTCTGTGAGACTCTTCTCTCCAATTAATCACTAAAAAATAAAAATAAGACAGAAGTTCAAGTGATAGAGCACTAGTTTTGAGCGTAGGAGCTCAAAGACAGAGACCAGGCCCTGATTTCAAGCCCTAGGACCACCAGTATACACACACACACACACACACACACACACACACACACACACACACACACACACGGCTGAAGGATGAAATGAAGGCTCATGTTGTGTGCCTGTTCTGTTATGAAATATATGCATATGTATGTATATTTATAGGTCTATGTGTGTGTACATATATACACACACATATGCTGTGCTGACAATTTATCAACTGCATTATTAATAGAAATGGATATCAATATATTTAGACCTAATGTTGGAACTCAATCATATTAGAATTCAAGCTGGGTACCAGTGGCTCACCCCTATAATCCTAGCTGCTCAGGAGGCAAAGATCTGAGGATTGCAATTCAATCCCAGTCTGGGCAGAAAAGTCCCTGAGACCCTTTCATATAATAAATGGCTCAGAAAAATCCCGAAGTATCCCTGTGTTTGGCCTTGAGTACAAAGAGGCTCAGGGCCAGTGTGGAGCTCCTGAGTTCAAGCTCTTGGACTTGCAAGAGAGAAAGAAAGAAAGAAAGAAAGAAAGAAAGAAAGAAAGAAAGAAAGAAAGAAAGAAAGAAAGAAAGAAAGAGAAAGAAAGAAAGAAAGGAAGGAAGGAAGGAAGGAAGGAAGGAAGGAAGGAAGGAAGGAAGGAAGAAAGAAAGAAAGAAAGAAAGCGAGAGAGAAGGAAAGAGAGAGAAAAGAAAGAAGGAAAGGAAAGGAAAAGAAGGAAGGAAGGAAGGAAGGGAAAGAAGGATGACATGAGCTCATGGCATTATTATGTTATATAGGAGTTTTATTTTGATAAAATATGTATTGTACTACTAAGGGTATATATGCATGTATTTTTCAGTAGTTGAACTTTGAAACCCTTAGACTACTTCGACATGTATTTCTATTATATTAAGTGAAAATGGTAGCATCTTGTTAGATATATTTTTTCTAATCATTTACCAAATGGTAGCATCTTGTTAGATATATTTTTTTCTAATCATTGATGAACTGGACATATATGTTTTTATGTTTTATTTTATTTATTCTTTTATTTATGACTCAGGGTCTTATATGCACATGCACCCTTGTGTATTTCTCTATCACTTGAGCCACATCTCCATTTCTGAATTTTTGGTGGTTAATTGATGACTTCATTGCCCAGGATGGCTTTGAACCATGGTCTAAAGGTTTAGCCTCCTGAGTAGTGAGACTTATTAGCATGAGCCACCAGGACCTGGCTTGAGCAGAGTAATATTTAATTAATGCTTAATTAAAGGCAATTACAAACATATATTTAGAAGATCTACCAATGCCTGTGAGTTAAAGTTTTAAGTAAATGTTGATATTTGGAAATTTGGGAGCTATCTGGAGTTTATTGATTTCTGTGTAAATAAAAGTGCAAAATAGTGTTTGAATCTGATTTCTATAAAAATGGCAGGTGAAAATTTAACTAAGTCTAGTAATAAACTATCACAAGAAGCAACTTTTACATTTTCATTGTTTTATTTACTTATTGTTTTATTGGTACAAGTGCTAAAACTCAGGAACTTGAGCCAACTCAGCTTACTTGCTCAGAGCTGGGGCTACACCCTCTGAGCCACCATTCAGCCAAGACTTTTGCTGGTAGTTTGGGAGATAGTGTCTCCTGAGTTTTTCTGTCCAGACTGTCTTTGAACTGCTGTTCTCTGGATCTCAAGTTTCCGAATAGCTAGGATTATAGGCACTGGTGCCTCACTAGAAAGAATGCTTTTTTTTTTTAATTTGTTTTTTGTTTGTTTGGTTGGTTTTGAACTCAGCTTTTTGTTTAGAGCCCAGTATATGTGATGAGCAATAAATTCTCCCTTCTTTTGTACTTGGCACTTGCATACTCAAGCATATTTTCCATTGTTTTACTTTTTGGCTTTGTGACAGACAGTTGGGTTAGATTTCCCCTTTCCCTTCATACACGGCCGGGAGCACATTTTTGGTGCTGTTTGAGAAATGTGGTGCAGTGGCAGGGGCTTGGAGGCAGCTTTCAGGTGTTTTCCTGCCTCTGCCCTCCCGCACATCCCGGCAGGAGGCAAGTCAAGCAAGTGCAGGAGGCTTTTCTTTCCTCCCTGCCAAGCTTCTAGCTTAACTTCGTCACTAACTAGTGTTTCAAGGGCTGTTATATTTAGTTCTCTGTGTCCTTATCTGAGTCCTGTTTTTTTTTCTGTCTCTTGTAGTTTGCCTTTTCAGTAATGAGGAGAAAGTCCAATCTCCAACAAGCCTGACTCAGTGAGTTTTTAAATCATCAAAGAGCAAGGCAGTGGAGCTGATGAAAATCTGTATTTTTTTTTCCTACAAAAAAATTCCTTTATTATAGCATTGGGTGATGCGGGTGCTTGGCCAGGATGCTTAGAAAGCAGAAAGCTAGGAGCCAAAAAAAATTAAATCTATCCTTAACAACACTTCTATCACAAGGTATTGTTTTAAGCCTCCTAAGCAATGAAGTATGCTGCAAGTGAAACCACAGCAAAACCCACCTTGTCCCCTAGAAAACACTACGCAAGCCTCCCTCTGTGGCTGGCATCCCAGCCCCCTCCCCCTCGCTTAGCATTTATCTAGATAATGTTGAAGATTTGATTTCCAGATGGGTGGGGAATAGAAAACTGGTGACAAGGATGTAGATGCACTATATACATAAACTGACATACTGAACTGCAACTCCTTTGGAAACTAATTAAAATAATTAAAATAAAAAAATCAATTATGCATTACTGATTTAGCTAAACAGCCCTTTCTTGGTGGATACAGAGAAATTATTAAAAGCAAAATTTATATTGGAGTTTATTATCCAAAGGGTTAGGGAAGCAAAGAACTAGGAAAAGAAAACTGGACATCCATGTCTGAAAATTATAGTACTTGGTTTAGTCATTTAACATCCTCAGTAACAAATCTATACATATATATCCACATGTATACATACACACATATAACATGTACATGGTATGAGATATCTGTGACATGATATAAATATGATAGAGATATAATTTATATATATTTAAAATATTTTTGTATATATGCTATGTGACACAGCATACTAAATGTTTTAGACAATTTTGAATTGTTGTAATTCAAAAAATAATATTTACAGTATTATTTTCCATGTGTGCAAATTTGGGTATGCTGAATGATTTAGCATTGGGATGATATTCAAAGTTAATTGTATGTAAGGGAAAGATTTTCTTTAATATAATTAATTTGAATCAATTTATTTGATAATATTTTAGTTTGGAGAAATATTTATTGGATATAGTATCATATGCTAGTTGAGTAGTAAATGATAATGACCATCACAATATTTTTAAAAATCTCACAACCATGATACTTATATATCTGATAATTATGAGAAATACAATAGAAAGACATTTTGCTTATTCTTCATGTTAGATTTGTAACCATTTTTCAAGAATATAATCTTATTTTTCTGTACTTGGAGTTCACACAGTCCCTGAATATCTACCTGCTAAATATAAATTTAGAGTTAAGAGGACAGCACTTAGAGAGTCAAGGAAGAAACTTCTGATTAATTAAAACAGCAAACTTACTAAATATAATTAACTTACCTATATGGAAAAGTTAAGAGGAAACATTATATTTAAAATGATTTGTTAAATGTCACACCAGTATAAAACTTTATTTTATTCATGTTTGTATATATCCGTATGTGTAAATAGTATATATTAATAAATATGTATGCAAGGATTATATCATACATAATATTTAAATATGTGACAGTAGCTTTTATGTCTATGATACCATAGAAGGTATAAACTCAGACCCTGAAAAGAATTCAATTTTTGTAATGCGATTAAATATACATGTTTGTATATATATATGTAAATATGCATATATGTTTATATATACAAATATGCATTTGTAGTGCATATAAAGCACATTATTATTTGCCTGTATATATGTATCAATATGGATATACTGATACTGATATCTAGATAGATAGATAGGGCTTAATGAAGTTAAGATTACTGAATCACTGTTTGCAAGGTGGAATGAATAGCATTTGCATCTAAGAGATAGAACCAAGACCTGGGTCACGGTCTGAATGCAACACTGAATGGAGCCATATGGCGCTGGGACTGCAGAAACACTGCAAGGCATGAACACAGATACACTCATTCACTGTTCACAGCCAGAGAAATCACCAGTGGATTGAAAGACAACCTGAAGGAGGGGAGGCAAATCTGAGAAGAAAGGGGTCCATCTGAGGCCCACATGCAACAAGAACAGCTGTACAGAAACAGAACAGTTTACCCTATTGTACAATAAGCCAAAATCCTGAGTAGAAAATTTCCAGAAGACAAAGAGTGCACAGACATTAAAAAAAGAAAAAAAATGTCAAACCAACACCCAAGGCAGGGCAGCTCACAGGCAATCTCTGTTAAAAATGCTGCTGACAGAGTGTGCATGGCATCCACTGCACTGTGGGAGCAGATAGCAATCCTTCCGTCCTCTTGAAGGAAATGACAATGTGTGCCACCATACAGCCTTTATGAGTACACAGGCTCTTCAGTATATCAAACATAAAGATACCATGAGTTATTCTCACAAATCAACATGCTGCATTAAAACCTCCTTGCACCACTATAAATAATAATAAAAATATATTATGTAGTCCAGCCATCACTTCAATATCCACAGCAGATCTTATCACCATAGAGAAGATATGGAGTCAACCTACCTATCCCTCAATGAATAGATTATGAATGTTCACTGCCTATTAACAGGGAATACTCTTTAACACAGGCTCATATGTGATCGCTGTGCGGCTTGTGTGTGGTGAAACAACCAAAGCGTGGACAGAGAGGCAGTGTGGAGGAGGAAGCAGGGCAGAGGGAACATAGAGGCTGTCAACTTGTGTGGTTTTGGAGCTGCTGTGCCCAAGTGGGCCATGCTAAGAACAGGGGACCCAGTCCGGGTGGCACACAGGCTTAGGCTGGGAACCCTGTGTTAGGAAAGATGACATCTGAGCAAGTGTTCCTCTCACTGGGCCATCGCCCACAGATCTTAGATTCCACTTTCTGCAGGCCTTCCAGGACTTCAGCCCAGGGCTCTTATTTCTCCCTCTTCTTCTAGGGCTTTCCAGCTTCCTGGACTGAGCAGTTGCAGGGTCATCATGCTCGCAGCCTGCAGCTGGTCCATAGGGAATGGTTCAAATCTGACTGTGTGAGTCAATCTAAAAATTGTACTTATTAATTCTGGTACTCAAGAGAACCCTGATCAAGACATATATAATTACATTTAGATAAGAGAAACAAAAATGCCCATAATATTTCATGATGAATGTGTGTAAGTAGTTTCCTGAGTCCAGGGCAGGAAATGGGAGAAGACAGGATGGGGAGAGAAGCCAAGCAGGTTTCTAATGGAGATTTCCTTTACATGAGCACAATGTTCTCAACCTGATTGCAATGATAGTTATTCATTGATGACAATACTAAGAACAAATCAATTTGATACTTTAGATGTGGGAATTATATTGTTTGTGTATCCTCTCTCAAAGCTATGACAACAACATTGTTTTAACAGAAATGTGTGTGTCTGAATTCAAAGATGGAATTGAGTAAAGAGCACAACAGGGCTAATCTGTGCTGGCAGGTTTATGATCTATGAAATTAACTGGGGTCTTTGGGGAGAATGGACATGCAGTCATATAAAAGGAATGCAAACCCATTGTTTAACCTTGTCATAAAGAATTCCATTGCAAATCAGAAAATGAGAAGAGAATTTGTGTTGCTGTTTTGAATGTCCTAAAAGCCATGGAGATGTTTGAAAATCAAGCATTTTAATGAGCTGAGTGAAGGAAGAAAAAGAGGAAGACAGAAGAACGTACGCCATTGTGAATAAAGCCTACGTATTGTTCGCTGCAGGATCCACACACACAGTACAGCTTTGTGTGTGTGGGGGGGGTGCTGCCTTATGGTTGAGCTTGGGTCTCCAGGCCCACCACCGTGCCAAACCAAGAACAGAAATTTATAATGACATTTATATTCCTTCCAAATATTTACATTTTGAATTTCCTTCAGATGCCTCAGTCTTACCATTAGAGACAAACAATTCTGCAGGTCTGATGTCCAGATTCCCTGCTTCTGTTCATAGGAGGCTGAGACGCATTAGCCGAGCATCAACTTTTCTGTGGGGAGAAGGACTCCTCTGGTCTGAATCGTGACCTTAGGAAGGGATCATCAGTAAATGTGTGCCCAACTGGGCCATTTCATAATAGGCATGTATGTGGTTTTTTTGTGTGCCCATACTGGGGCTTAAACTTCTACTACCTCACTTGGCTTATTCTCTCAAGGCGGGCCATCAACCCTTTGAGGGTGATGCCGACTTCTGGCTTTTTGCTGCTTCACGGGAGATAAGAGTCCCGCAGACTTTTGTACCCAGGCTGGCTTTGAACTTCAGTTCTCAGATCTCAGCCTCCTGAGTAGTTAGGATTTTAGATGTGAGCCAGCAGTGCCCGGCTACAGACAGATTCTTATGAACTAAAATTTAATGAAAATACCTCCTTGCTGAAATTACATACTCAGGGATTTTATTCCCTCTGAGATTGATATCTATGTTTTTTTTTCCTTTTTAAAGTAAATGCCATTGTACATTATATTTTTTATGTTCAATTAACCAGCAAAACATTAATGTAAAGTTGCGGTTCAAGTGGTAGAGCACCAACCTTGAGCGAAAAAGCCACATGAAAGCATGAGGCACTGATAGGAAGCCCCAGAACTGGTGTGTACACACACATGCACACTCCCACTCCCACCCAGAAACATTTCTTTATTAATCATCAGTTTTACTTTTGATTGCTTCATTTTTACAGTACAATTGAACAAATCACTTAGTGAAGAATTACAGAAGTAAACTAAATATTAAGATGACCAATCCAAAATAGACAATATGGATTTTCCTTCTGTATTTTTACGACTGCATAATAATCAAGATGCTTAGACATTTTTATAAATGTGGACAGAAGTGATCACTTGAAAAACATAGGGTGTCTGATGATTTATGAGCGTGATGTTAACTCAAAAGGTAGTTTGAGCTGAAATTGACGACACTCATCTACTTACTGTCAAAAGGAAGAAAATGTGTTAATTGCATTTAATATAGTTTATTGAGCTGTAGTCAACATGGGCCATCTGTCCAGAACAGCTGCCTGAGAAAGGGCAGAACGAATGAGAGAGCTTTGTGTCTTCAGGGCAAGTGTCACAGAAATGTGTCAGTCACAGGTCCACACTTGAACTTGTGTTGCACAAACATGAGGCAAATACTCTTTGAGGTTAGACCAGCATGTATATTCGCCATCTGAGTTTTCCTCCAGAATGCCAGAGATGAATCTTTTCAGGAGTTCACTTGACTAGCCGTTGAGAAAATTTCCTCACAGGAAAACGAGGTAACTCACTTCCTCAAACAGGACGTGAGAAGAGGCAAGGTTCTTAGAAGATTTGAGGTGCTCAAGCGAGCTGAAGATATTTTTTAAAGTGAAATGGGTCTGTCTCGGCCCTGTAATCCCAGTTACTTGCCAGGGTAAGATCTGATGATCGTGACTGGAAGCCAGCCTGAGCAGCAAAGTCTGTGAGAGTTTTTATCTCCAGCGAAGCCAGATCTCAAGGTGAGGCTGACTTGAAGGAAAAACCAAACAAGAGTGCAGGGCTTAGAGTTCACTCCCCAGACCAACACACTTGCACAACACAAACATACTTGTGTACACACGTGCGCAAATGCATGCACATACACATACGCATAGGCATATGCACAGACGCCCACACACACACAAGAACAGTTCTGGTAACTACTCAATATGCCAACACATTTGCATATTTCAGCTAATACCCGCTCCAGGACTGTCTCCTAGTCATACAAGAAACGGTTGTAAATACCATGTTTTTCTTGCTAATGATCAGCGTCACTTCTGTGTTGACAACTGGGTTCAGGAAATAACACAAAGTAGGAGGATGTTCAGGTACAGATGCTTAAACATATGTTGAAAGGTCATATACTGTTTGGGAATATTGTCTGGTATTATTTTGAATAAACCCGGGACCAAGCCTGAGCTCCTGGGAAGATATAGGCAACCATGTAAATCACATGACCCCCTTGAAAACCCATAGAGATCCTGAGCCAAGGACTGAACTTTCCCCAGGAAGATTCATCTTAGCTAGTATAACTAAATATAACAGAGCATATTTGGCCATGCTCAACAGAGATTTACTTTCAGGAAAAAATATGTCCCTGGCACATAACTATGTTGTGTTTAATTCAGAGGGGGTAAATGCCAATTTTCTCAATAGATACTTGTTTTGTGAATTTTATGTACCGAATATTTTGCTTAATTTTTCAGGAACTATATGTAGTCAATTTAAAAAAAGACAAAACAATCACCAGAATGCAGGTGGAATTTAATTGCGAGAAGAGAGACAAAAACTAGGTGTGGTACAGGTGATGATGATAAATATCATGGGAGGAAGAGATCAGAATCGAAGAAAGCAGTGATGTGACTCAGGTAGAGTCCCGAGCAAAGAAATTCATAGACACCAAAACCTGTAATGACTAAGTTTCACTTCGGCTCTCAAGAGGTTGCAAATTTGTCAGTATGAATCAACCAATCAATGAATGCCCACTGTGTGAACAAAAATACTAATTAGGATTTGAAGCAGTCTCACTCAATGATTTATTTATTTATTTTTGTCAGTTGTGGGACTTGAACTCTGGGCCTGGGCACTGTCCCTGAGCTCTTCATCTCAAGGCTACCGCACTATCCCTGGAGCCACAATGCCACTTCCTGCTTTCTAGTGGTTAATTGGAGATAAGAGTCTCATGGACTTTAGTGCCTGGGGTGGCTTTGAACTGTGATCCTAAGATCTCAGCCTTCTGAGTAGCTAGGTTTACAGGTATGAGCCACCTTGCTGGGCTTTATTCTTATTTCTTAAGTGAAGTGATTAGGTATTAGCACACCACTATCTCTTACGGTTTCAAGGTCACATGGGGGTCAGAACCAGATGGAACAAAGTCCTCCAGGCAAAGGGACTTAATTAGAAAAGAATTTAGAGGAAAACTTAAAGACAGAGAAAAGAAACAGGAAATATTTTTATTAAGTAGTCATGTATTTTATTATTGAAAATATGTATTTATTGAGCTACTATCACAAGCCAGTAATAGGCCGAGCCAAAGAATAGTGACACTCTTAAGACTGACACAACTGCACTTCTTTGGGGGCCTCTCCAGGAAGACGCCAGAGTCACCCCAGGAAGCCCTGGGCATGGACACTTCTGCGTGCACACCTGTGAGGTGATCACTCCATGGATTTTAGAGATCCAAAAAGACTCAACAATTAAGAAGATACATGTGAAAAACGTTCTATGGAGAAATCATTATTTTGGTTACAGAGAGCTGTGAAGAAGAGAGAGAGATAGGAAGAGAGAGAGAAATAGCACATTCAGAGAGATCAGTTCATCAACAGCAAAAATAATGCTGATAGCTCCAAATTCCTAATGCCGTGTATCAGTCCAAAACATGAGTAGCAGTAAATGCTCTGATCTGTGAAAATAATATAAGTTTGATTGAAATGTGGGGCTGAGAAGACTGCCAAACTCCTTTTAAAGGCTTTTGTGCTGAACAATACTGCGAAGAGCAAGAAGTAGCCGGGTGCTGGTGGTTCACACCTGTAAACCTTGCTCAGAAACTGAGAAGAAAAGAGAACCAAGACATACATGTCCATTAAAATTTATAACTTGATTCGGTTTGAAGCCTGGAGTTATATGGCAATTGTCTATTTGACTGAACGAAGGGACAATTTCATGACCTTCAAAGGGTCCAAAGACCACCAAGTTCATGGAACACATTTAGCTGAGAGGTTAATAATTGGCCTCAGGTACCAACAGTACCTGATCACACAGACAATGTGTCACTTGGCTTATGATGCAGGAAGGGAGTTTGCTTGCTTATGACTCTCTTCTGATTTCATACTTGTCAACGAGAAATAAATGATGTGAGTCTCAGTAGCGTCACCATTGCAGGGAGCGACTTCATGATTTGACTGAAGGAAGATGAGTTACGAGTGCTGGGTTGAGCAACAGTGTTCAGGGCCTGTGTTGCAGGGATAGAGGGGGGTGGATTTAGCCAATTCTGGGGGTGATCAGGTGACCACAGGAGCCATGCAAAGTAGAAAGCTGTGTGGAGTCTTAGCCCAATTACTCCATGAGGCAGGGAGGTTCACGGCTGGCGCTCAGGCTCCTCTGTGGGAACAGTAAGGCTGTGGGTGCTCCTGCTGCTACCGGTGATGGTGATGCAGAAGACCAGACAGACAGAGGGAGGCAGGGTATGGATATGAAGACATATGTTCTCTGTCATATTATAATTTTAGTAATAAAACACATTCCTCTGCGGCTCCTGTCTGCTGGTAGAATGGCCCCTCACAGAGGAGGACAGTGTGAAAGGTGGCAGCATGGAAGCCGACAAGGGTGTGGGCTCAATCTTTGGGTTGGAGGTCTACAGGCCGCCCCATGCCTGTGGCTCTGTGGAGCGTTCTGTAGTGCTCAATGCGTAGGTCGCACAGAGAACCAGGATCTTCAGCACAGGGAAGCAGATGGGGGCCCTGGGCTGCCTTGGCATCCTCAGGCTCCTCAGCACCCCTGGCCTTCCCGAGGCCACCCTCCAAGCCACTGCCCAGGCCCTACATCCCCACCCAGCCACTGCCCAGGCCCTCCCTCCCCACCAGCCCAGCCACTTCCCCACCAGCCCAGCCACTTCCCCACCAGCCCAGTCCTTCGTCAGATTCCTGGGATGCTTTTGTTCTTGGCAGTGGTGCTGGGGTTGAATCCAGGGCCTCACCTCTCCCTGGAGGAGTCTTTACCACTTGAACCAGCCTACCAGGTTCATGGCACATGGTGATAAGAAAAAAAGACATTTTTAACTTACTTTACTGATTGTTTAAAATTGTTTGGCCATGAATACACTCCTTCTAATCAATCTCACCCCCTCTATAATTTTCCTTTCTCTTCTTTCTCAGGTGATAAAACAATTTGGACAAGTTTCAATATTCTGTTTTCACACAGGTGCACAAAGTACATGACCATCCTCTTTCACGGATCTGGCTAGCCCAGCCATTCTCAGTGTAAGTATTCTCAGAACACTGCTTGAATGGCACTCTGGTGCAGAATTGGGCCAACAGCCTACACCTGTAATCATAGCTACTAAGGCTGAGACCTCAGGATCACAGATCCAAGCCAGTCTGAGAGGAACATGGCCTACAGAAATAGAGAACTTCTTTTTTTCCATATATTTTATTGTAATTAATAGAAGGGTTACATTATAGTCACCAGATAGAAGGTGCATTACTTCACAAACATTGATACCCTTTCTCATGTCTTGGTTCCCATTTTCTTCCCCCCAACCAGCCAGAATGGAGAACTTCTAATGTCCATATCAGACTAGGAGAAAAGGAATGTGATCTGGGTAATAAAGTGTCAGCCTAATATCCTCTTTGCATTCATTTTGTGTGAACATCAAGAGATACAGTAGGGTAGAGGTTTTGAAGACAATTAGAGTTTTCAAATGAAAATGAAAGTGAATGGCTCACTCCAGGTTGACTGAGGGTAAGAAGGACTGAAAGCATTTAAGCCAATTTGTATCAAATACAATATGAAAGCCAATCAGCAGTGTGATGCTGTTGATTGACAAATGCTGGGGGAAGTAAAGGAAGACATGCAAAAGGTGTTGGGAGTTGGCCCAAGATGGCCAATCATCTCTGCCATAGAATACTGGAGAGGGAAATGCCGTGAGCGCCTTTACCTCCAGAACAGTGTCCACCTAGTGATACCGAAGCAACAATTTTCCAATTTTTATTTTAGTATTTTTGATTATCATTGCCTCACAATTTGCATGTATTCAGTGTGATTGCACAATCAACATAATTGCCTCCCCACATGCTCGGCCGCTCTAATATACTGGCTTTGGGGATGCCCCTGAAGCACTTCATGCTTTCTTTCCATCCGAAAATCACCCCCAGTTCTGTTTCATCCTCTCATTATCAGAGAGGAAACACAAGAACTAGTCATGTGACCATTGCTCCCAAGTGCACGGACCACATGAATTTACTTTAAACCTGATTTTCATTCTTTAAAAGAACACAAGGTTAAAATTATTAACTACATGAAATCTTTGTAAATAAAAGTGTGCTATAACTTTTTCAATAAGCAAATTACTTTCTATGTCAGAGCCTCAGAAAATAAGATAGAAAAATATACTATTTCTTAAAATATCACAAGATCTTCCTATGAGGAATAAAGAAGCATATTGAATATTTGGGTATCCTAGCAACTATTATACAAAGAGTTTGGGAAAATAAGTAAGCCCTTGTAATGGTGATTTCCTATCATTCCAGCTATCCAAAAGATGTAGAAAGTAGATTTGGGGTCTGAGAGTAATCCTTGTCAAAAATATGAGTCCCTAATCTGAAAAATAATGCCAAGCCAGGCACCAGAGGCATGGTTTAAGTGGAAAAGCTCTAGTATAGCCAGTGTGAAATCCTTTATTCAAACTCTAATATCCCACCCAACTAAAATAAATACATAAAACAACAACAAAAATCACCCATAAGAGTAACATTTAGAGATACTTCTTTCTTGGTTGGTTTGATTGCCCACTGCTGTGAACAGGTGGAGTGATTTGTCACTGTTGTGTGGAGGAGATGCAGACATGTCTGTCGATCTCTGTGTAAACCACCCTCTTTGCCATCTATAGACCTCAGTAATGCATGTCTAGTTTGGAATTTGGGCCCTAATTGTACATGTCCCTAAGTATCCTCACATATGACTGAATTTTCACTGAAACTGAGGTCTCCTCACTGGTTGTGCCTGCCGTGTCTGGGTGTGTGTGCGTCTGCATCCCAGCCGCAGTGCTGCCCCGAGGTCTTGCTCCATGGGCTGTGCTTTCTGCTGATTGTATCCTGTGTTCATCACAGCACACGGGCTTCAGGAACCGTGATCTCCCTTCCCATTTTACTTTGTGACACAGTGTAGTTGTAGCTTTTGTATCTTTGTCATGTTTGATGTTCACCTTGTTTACTTTGTTTTCAAGAGAATGAGCATTCAACTCTGCCCTACACTCTCCAATCTGCATCCGCTCTTGCTGGTGACTTCTAGGCTTAAATTCTGGGTGACAGCATTCGAGTTGCCATGGCAACCCACACCCTGACATTAAATATGATCCAGCCTTCCGATGGTATAAAAACAGCAGACACTTGTGAGCAGTAGAAAGCAATTTTTCTGCTCATGCAAATGTCTTTAAAAACAAGGAAAAAGAACGCAACTCTTTGAAGACGTCTAAAGGGTCCAGAATTCTGATGCATTGAAGGGTCTATAAGTTTCCTATTCTGATGATTCTCCAAACACCATTTCCCAGGCTGTGGCAGGGGAGGCCTGCCCAGGCTTAGACTTTGAATTGCATGATCTATAAGGACATTTCAAATTAAGAATCAGTTTTATAGATTTTAAATATACACGTGTGTGTATGGTATAATATAAACACATAGCTATGTTGATTAAATTAACAGTGACATCTTCATGGAGGCCAAGAAAATAACATCTCTAGACAATATTGCAGTTAAATCTAAATAAGATTATAGAGTTGAAGATATGGATTATTTAATAAATAGATACAATTAATAGAAGCCAGGCACAAGTGGCTCACCCCAGGAGGCTGAGAACTTCAGTTCAAAGACAGATGGGCCTAGAAAGCTATTTAGAATCTTATCTGCAATTAGTCAACAAAAAGCTGGAATGGAGCTGTGGCTCAAGAGATATAGATCCACTCTGTATCAGAACTTGAGTTCAAGTCCCAGTGCTGACTCACATATGGGGGGTGGGAGAGGAAGGGGGAAGAGAGGAGAGAGAATGAATATGGCACGTTTATTTGACATTGCACTTTAAATAAATAAGGCTATAAATGTGTGCCTGAATTACTAAGTGAAGAAAGGAGGAACTAGAAACTGGCTAAAAGTAGATTAATCTATCAGCACCCCAAAAGGTAAAAGTTTATTGAGTAGTGACTGCCTGCATTTTGAGTAACCTTGCATTAACATTTTAAATGGAGCTTCACATTCCCTTTCCATCCTCTCTAACTGGTGCTTCACTCAGCATTTTTCCTCCCTAGAACGAGCCAGCTCTATAAATGTGCTTAACTGCTTGACTAAGAAAATAAATTAAACTCTGAAGATGGCAATTTAAGCTTCCGTTTACTCGATGGGGGAGTAATGAAAGGACAGGGTCAGGACTCGCATCCGTGTGGCCTCTTTGCTGACTCAAATCGATGTCCATGTTCATCTAACTAGAGAATCTTCTTCTCATTGTGATTGACTTGTATGTGATAGAGCTCTAATACACAATTCTAGAGTGCAATAGGAACTCATGCTCATTCAGTGAGAGTCAATGTATCAATGTCTTGAAAGTTCCTAATACATAATCCAGCCAGAACCACAGTTAGAATCAAACAATGAAGAAGAATGGTTCTGATTTTGGAAACTGTATAGACTATACATTACATTTCTTCATGACTAAACAACTTTCTATCTTCTGATTTTGATTGCTCTTTTAATGGCATGTAACCTTTTATTTCAAAATTATTGTACTGATTTTCATTATCATTAATCTGTTGTAATTCAAGATGTCATTTTATGATGATGCATGATGTATCTTGATCCATGTCACCCTTCCACCCTCGGCCCTATCTCTCCCAACCCTGTCCCCCTTGGATGACCTGAGTCCATGCTCACTCATATGCTGGGTGTCACTACTGGGCTTTCCTGTCGTCTCTCCAATCCTCAGGTTCATTCCATGGCTTCTCCAGCCGCCCTGAGAACACACATTTCTGCATCCTGGTATTCATTTTGTTAACCAAGGACTTTCCAAGGACTCACACCATGAGAATCCTGGTCTGAGAGTGTCTTACGCTAATCCACTTGTTTGTGTAGCTGTGCATATGGTCTTGTATTTGTTTTCAATATATTTGAGACCTAAAAGTATGAAAAAATAATTGTTGCCCATATGTAAAAATAATTATTTCAGGTTTATCCATTTCCCTGAAAGTCAATTATTATTATTTTGGATGGATAAAATACTATCTACCTATCATATTTTAAGGATCAGTTCATGATTTGGGGGTATCTATTTCCATAAAAAATATCTACTTTACCCGACTGGAAAATCCATTTTGTCCTTAGAATGTTCTTTTCCTGCCTCCAGTCTAAAGTTTTGCTCAAATTTCCTAATTTAAAATGAAATTAGAATCATGTCTCTCTTAAATTTTAGAATTGTTTTTCCAAGTACATGTTTTTCAATGTATCTTCCTGCACATGTCTGTTAACACAAACAATTATAACTAGTTTCCAAAGTTTTTATAAATTGTGAATGAATGATAAGTCTATGAATTGTGAAGGGAATTGGAGATTAACCGGTCACTGATATGAACTGGCAATCACAAAAAGAAAAACGATATAGCATGTCTTAACATGTGCTCAAATTTGCTATACTTTTTTTTCTCTGAGCCACTGGAGTTTGTGCATTTCCATTACTGGCAAGGCAGACATTTTCCCTCCTGAAATGCAGAATCTCCCCCAATTTCAGTGCGTTCCAGAATTCAGAGTCTGCTGTGCAATATGCATTTCTGTCTCACAGCTATCAACATTCCTAATTAGGTGCTAATGAGCTGTCACTTTCTAATATATGCTAAAGAGCCATGGCTGTCACCGAGGAGTTCTAGAATCAAAACTATGTTAGGCTCCCAGAAATATGAACAAATGAATCATTTCACCACTTATAATAACTCTTAAGCTATACTGACTTTTCCAGTAATTTCTAAGTCAGTGACAAGTTTTAAAGCTCCTGAGTGGCTTAGATTATAGGTTTGAACCACTCATATGCCACAGAGACATATTCATGAAAGTTATAATTTATTGATGAGTAATGTGAGACAAATGATCATCTTAATAATGGTGAGTGAAAGAATGCACAACAGCTAATGATCAGTCTGCCTTGTAGTGTTATACTGGGGTACCACTGAGGGAATAAAGGCACACCTCAAGTAGGAAAGCACCTGCCTAGAATGTGAGAGGCTCTGAGTTCAAATACTTCCTCCATAAATGCCAATAAAAATGATTTTAAACAGGTGAAGTAGGAGTAGAAATTATTTTTCTTTCCTGGGAGGTACAAATAAAAATGAAAGTAAAGGGGCTGGGTTTTTGGCTTAGTGGGAGGGTGCTTGCCTAACATGCATGAAGACCAGTGTTGATTCCTTAAAAAAATCCAGAAGTGGTTCTGTGTCTCAAATGGTAGCATTCTAGCCTTGACAAGGCCCAATGACAGTTTTCAGGCCCTGAGTTCAAACCTCAGGACTGGCAAAAATGCAAGTAAAGAAGAGACTATTTTATACTATATAGTAAAAGTTGGAATAAATAAATAAATCTCCCTCTGTGTAGGCTGGCATTTACATTTCTGCACTTTAATACCTGTTTGTATTTATTCCACATTTTACATAAACTCACAGGGAATAATCAGTGGGAAAAGCAGTATCTCTTGGGGAAGAAATCTTTTTTTAAAAAAATAAAACTCTTTCATTTTCATTGTCCAAATATCAGTCAATGAACTGGAAAAGCCAGTGGAAACCCTCTTATGGCTTTGCCTCTTGAGCCCACTGCATGTGAACACTCAGCCCCTTGCTTGTGGCCTATCTATATAAAGTCCAAATATCTCATGGAGATTTTCTTCACTGATAGCATCTGATCCGTCAATTGTGTTTACCAAGATAAGGATTGGCGTGCTAGATATTGTTTCATCTGTCGTTAAAATATAAGCTCAACTTTGGATTCCATAAACCAAGAATGATTTGCATAGTCTACCAGAAAGACAATCCCATTAATTGCTGGAAGTTGATTTTTCCAAAGCCGATGTGCTTGCTCGTTCCCACCAAGATCGAAGTTGTGAATGTTGTTGCAGCAATTGTCAGTTCTTCTGATGTTGGGTGTAGTGCTGGAACATTCTGGCCCAGCTATCATCTTTAAGCATGCGAAGAAGTATAGTTTTGCCTGCATTTCCAAGCCCAAAAATGCAGGTTTCCCAGATTTTCTTGTAGAGTCCTAAGAACTGAAGCACTCTGCTGAAGCCATTGTAGATCCAATGAAACATGAGAGACATTATTAATGCTTATTACGGCTGGAGGGTCTCCTCTGCTGTCAGTCGATGGCTCAGTGCACAGAAGAGCAGCCTCCAGGTGGAGAAGAAATCTTATTCTACAAGAAGAGCAGAGGCTCCATTCCCTGCCCCACACAGTCAGAAGCATTGGGAGAGGCTGAGAGGTCCTTCACAGTAGGCCACAACAATTGAACAAGTGTTGGAGGGGGAGGGGGTTCCAGGAAAAGAGTTTGCATGACAAGGCAGGGACCTTGGAGTAGAGAAGTCAGATCATCTTAAATTGGGAGGAAGATGCAAGGAGTGACACTGAGACAGAAGCATTGTGTTCAGAACCTGACTTAGGGGATTGTAACCTCTTTGTATAACTGCTTAATTATAAATAAAGGAATAATCAGTGATCTCTCTGGAATTCCACTCTAGTGGCTTATCTTCTTGGAAAAGAGAACTCGTGGGTAGACTCTGTGACTAACCTGTGGTCTTTAATGAATTTCTTTTCTTTTCTTTCTTTTTTTTTTAAGTTTTGAGCTGACTAGGGTGATTGAGGGATTATTTATAGAGAATCCTCAGGGCCAGGACCTGGACACCTGGGTTTCTTTTGGTTCCCCCAGGGCCTAGTGGGCAGCCACAGGCTTCATCCTAATAGGATAGCCCTGTTTAATTTACATGCCATGAGTCTAGTTGACTGGCATCTTACATGGTTTAGCACTTTTCCCCAATTTTTGTTTTTATTATATAATTATAAACAGTTGTGTCAATAAACCCAACCAGAAGAGATAGGGTAAGCCTCTGTTTTTATACCCTCCTTAGAAGAGCAGGAGAGCTTCATAACAGCATGACAGCATCTAGAGAGGATGGGTCGATGGTGGCAGGGCTGGCCTGGGCGGTCCCCAGGTGTCCTGAGAGGGTGCTGGTAGGGACTGAAAACACACTGGGATCTGGACAAGACCTACAACTTTGCTCAAGATTGGAAATGACTGGGGATTGTGGTGGCCCTTTCTGAGGCTCTGGGAGCACTCACAGAGGCATTCACTCTGGAATGTACACCCATGTGAATTCCTCATGGGCAAATTCATTATGGACTCCAGTGGCTCACACCTACTGTCCCAGTTGCTCAGAGGCAGATGGTAGGAGAACCATGCTTCAATGACTGTTCTGCTAGAACAGTTCACTACACTCCATCTTCAAATAAGCAGCACAAATACACCTGAGGCTGGACTCATGCGGTAGAGCACCCCCCAAAGCAAGTTGGAGAATCCGAGTTCAGATCCCAATGCTGCCATCAATATAATATTTGAAACACTTTAACCAGTGTAGAATAGCCGTAAGACTGCATCTATTTAGCAGTAGTGTGTTACACACATTCACGTACACCCTAAATTGCTTTTGTTGTCCAGAATGGATGTCAATAGATTTCGAGGGGAAAATATCTCAGTAATATCATTATAACGCAATAGACATTTTATGTATTACTTGCTACTTCTTATCTTCATGGGTAAATAAAAATAGTATACAATTAATTGTACCAAGAAAGCAACAGACACATTTTTATGAAACATAAATTTTCATCACTTTGTCCACCTGGGTTTCTTTCCAGAGAACAAGTGCACGTGTGTGTGTGTGTGTGTGTGTGTGTGTGTGTGTGTGTGATTTTTTTTAAACATGAGAGCATATTTCCTGTCTGTGCTTCTCTGGTATTTTCTCTTTCCACCCACTGCAATCTGGTTTCCACATCGCACTAAAAGATTCTGGTTTGGTCCTTGAGATGGTTGTGCAGTGGTAGAAGCAAGGACGCCGTGGCTGTCCCTGGGGCCTTGCCTGCTGCTTCTCAGTCTCCAGAGGGCACTGAAGTATCCACAGGCCTCTGTGCCTTTAGGAGCTGGTCTACATGGGTGGGTCTCAATCCTAAATGGAGAAGAACCCCTGGAAACCAGGCCCTCTGAAGACACCAAATGAAGCCAAGCAGCCAGCAGCCCAGGGAGCAGCTGCCACTGCCGGGCACGGGACGGGTGACTTCCCTCCTCCTCCGAACTCTCCTCTCTCCCTGGCATCTTCTCTCCCTACTAGCCACCATTTCACACACTTTGCAATTCCCAAATTACATTTCAGCTAAGTTCTCTCTTGAAAGAGAATTGCTTCAATTTATCCACCTCATTATCTCTCCCTCTTCTCAATCTTGGTCCTCCAGCACGTCCAATCCCAGAAATGACCCTGCCTCCCTGCCATGCATATCAGGCCCAGCCAGACCCCTCGCTCTTCCCTCTCTGATATTGCACAGCACATTGATTTCCCCTCATTAACTTTCTCCCCTTCATCAGATCCTCCCAGGACTCCTGCCCTCACTGACATTGAAGCCCGTCCCCCAATGGCTTTCTTGAGGTTCCTGTCTGACTGGAAGCTCACCTTTCCGTTCACACTTCTGAAACTCACTCTGTGGCCACTAATATAGCAACCCTGCTCAGATGATTCTTTGGCATTCCTTCACTTCAGTGTGAAAATACTTGCTGCTAGTGTGTGTGTGCGTGTGTGTGTGTGTGTGTGTGTGTGTGTGTGTGTGTGTGTGTGTGTGTGTGTATGATATTTAGAAACCTCAGCTTTTGCTCTCCAGGACAGACAATGTGTGATTGTCAGTATGCATGGTTTAGCATCATGAAGCTTCCTTTCAAACTGCTCAGAGTCTCCTTGGACAGGAGGTTTTGATGCTTTCAAATTCCCTGCATGGAGCTGGGCACTGTTGCTTATGCCTCTACCCTAGCTACTCAGGAGCCTGAGATCTGAGAATCACAGTTTAAAGCCAGCCTGGTCAAGAAAATTCCTAAGTTTCTTATCTTCAAGAAAATAGCCTAGATCTGGAAGTGAAGCTGTTGTTCAAGTGGTAGAGTGCCTGCAATAAAGCTCAGGGACACAGCCTAGGCCCTCAGTTGAATAGCAGCTCAAATCACAAACTTGTGGATGAAGAGCTACTGTATTCTTTCCTTTGATGCCTCTTCTGCCGAGGCTTTGGGTCTATTTTTCTCCTGCTGGTGGTTTTGGATTAATTTGTGTCTGGGATTCTGGGTTGCCTCCCAACAATATCTAAACATCACAGCAAGAGGCCCAGGTCCTTTACACAATAAACTTTGGGCACTAATCTTGTCTATCTTATCTGAGCAACTTGATCTCTGAATGGAAAATGTTTTTTGTTTTGTTTTGGTGTGTGTGTGTGTGTGTGTGTGTGTGTGTGTGTGTGTGGTGTGTTCTGGTCCTGGACACTTCCTTTAGCCTTTCTACCTGAGGCTGGCACTCCACACCTGAAATCACATCTGTACTCTGTCCTTCTGTTATTTAATGGAAGAGTCCCACCAACTCCGGTGCCCTGGCTGGCTTTGAACTGTTGTCCTCAGCCCTCAGCCTCTAAAATAGCCACCCTGCTGCCCTTGGGATCTCCATGATTCCAGTGGAGGACGCGCTCACAGGGCCCTGGGCCTCCTGCCACGGCTTCTGCCCGGGTCTCTGTCTGAAAGATGGCAGGGCCTTCCTTGCAGGATTTCCTTCCTTGTGTGCCAGCGCCAAGCCCTCCTGAAGCAGGTGCAGGTCGCCCAGCCTCTGGGCAAGGGCAGCTTGCTTCCCATCAAGGTTTTCTTTGAAAATATGAGAGCTCATCACTGCCTTCCCAGACTTTGCCTTCCTCGGCCATCATCAGTGCAGACCAGGAGCCCGGAGAGAGTGCAGTCTTGAGAGAGGACAGAGGAACCGGAAACCCTATTTTCACCTTACCTGTCCTGGCCTTGTCTTGACCTACCGAGATTTTAGTAATATAATAATAATATGTACCAGCAGTTTGAGTCAGTATATCTACTCGTTTCTACAGTCAACTGGAAAGTTGACCAAGTAACGAGCTGACTCATTATCCAAGTCTGATCACCTAGCTAATGGCATGCAGATAATAGTAAGAGAGTTGCAGGCGAGAGTTGCAGGCACATTTATGTGTCAATAAAGTCATCTTTAAATTATTTATGTATGTATGTATGTATGTATGTATGTATGTATGTATGTATGTATGTATGTGGTGGCACTGAACCTGTAATGTGCGTGGAAATTGAAAACCAAAAGCTCTCCACATACAAACACAGGAGGCCATGCATGCACCATGGATCTCAGTGCAGAAGACCATGGCAGGATTCAGCCTCCGTGGAGCAGAACATTAAAAAGTTCAATTTGGAACATGAGCATCAGAAAGTCGGAATAGGTCCGAAAGAGGCATTGTGTGAGGGGTAGACAAATGAGAAAGGGAAGGGGCAAACACAGAAGAGGTCTCCACATCCCTTGAGATCCAGGAGGCAAAAATAGGAGGAGGTGAGGGAGCAGAGAAGATGGGGGAGGAATGGAAAGGCGACTGATCAGTGCACCCTGGACACTGAACTGGAGGTGGTAGACTGAAAACTCCTTTTACATCTGTTTGAATGCTAAAAAGTGAAGCAGTGAAGAGCTCGACACTGGTGGCTCATGCCTACAATCCTAGCTCCTCGAGAGGTTAGGGTCTGAGGGTGAAGGCTCAAAGCTAGTGAAAGCAGAAAAGTCCAGGAGACGCTTATCTCTAATTGCCAGCCAAAAGACCAAAGTGAGGAAATGGTGGATTGGGAGAGGGGGCCCAGAGTGTTGGAAAAGGTGACATTGATAAAGACCCATGGTATTCATAACTGCTTTTTGTTAATGGGCACCACGTTTGCACAGCTTCTTAAAGATATGTGTTTGAGCCAGGAGTTGAGTCGTGGCTCAAATGGAAGAACTCCAGCTTGGAGTGGGAAAAGCCAAGCAGAAGCAGCCCTGGCATTGACTGATAAGCAAGTAATTTTTCTTGTTGTAAGCTGTTGAGAGTAAAAGTCAGAAAATCCAATCATAGTTTGATACTGACAACCAATAGCGAGAATTAAAGCAAGGCAATTATTTTGGAAGTTCACTTGTGAAAAGTGAAATATTTAACCTATGATTTACAAATTCTATTATAAATATATTTTAAAAATAAGAGGGAAGTCACTTGCTTTATCAGATATGAGGCAAATAAACTTTCAAATGAAGCATTATCGAAAAGTATATGCTGGGGCCTGGAGTTTGGCCTAGTGGTAGAGTGCTTGCTTAGCATGCACAAAGATCTATTTTCAATATCTCTGTACGACACACATAGAAGAAAGCTGGAAGTGGTGCTTAGGCTCAAATGGTAGAGTTCTAGCCATGAGAAAACCCAAGGACAGTTCTCAGGCCCTGAGTTCAAGGGCCAGCACTGGCAAAAACAAAAAATATGTGTCACCTAAATTAGGAAATGTATAACTAGAAATATATTTAAAATGTATACTCACTCCCAAATTATAATAATAAAAAAGATTTAGCTAAAATTAAAAATGAGAATCGAAATATTGTATAGGTTTATATTTGAAAAATAAGATTTATTGTAAAATAATTTAAGCTGTAAATTTTTTATTAACATTCTATTTTTAGTGGACTATATAGCTTTTACAATGATGTAATAAAAGTGGAAAAGAGTATAAAGTTGACAAATTGGCCCAACACTTTATTATTATTATTATTATTAATATTATTATTATTATATTGTTGAGTTGATAGAGGTGTTACAGTTACGTTCATCAAGTAGTGGGTACACATTATTCTTTTTTTCCATACACTTTTATTGTAATTAATAGAAGGGTTGCATTATGTTCACCAGTTAGAGGGTGCATTACTTCATATACATTGATACCCTTTCTCATATCTTGGTCCCCATTTCCCTCCCCTCACTCCCGCCCCTCATCTTGATTTCCCCCCTTCCCTATCTGACTTCAAATAATCAAATACACATATATACAATATATCAGATAACTAAGTGAAATACTGTAACAATATGAGATAACAAAATGACAGCAAAAGAGATGAGACATAACATAATACATGAAGGATAACAATCACTCATTATATGGCTTTTGTTTCTATATCCTGAAGGTCCTTTCATTTAGCGTCATACTATATCGCCTTATGTATCTAGGTTTTGCTCTATTGCAAATCTCTGCTAGGAGAGCCCAAGGTTTCTACTGATTAGGACAAATGAGGGAAACCATTGAGCCTATGTCCCTTTGAGTTTGGCTTACTTCACTTAATATGATTTTTTCTAAGTCTTTCCATTTCCTAACAAATGGGACGATGTCATTCTTTCTGACAGCAGCATAGAATTCCATTGTATATAAATACCACATGTTGTTGATCCAGTCATCAACTGAGGGGCATGTGGGTTGGTTCCATATCTTTGCTATGGTAAATAGTGCTGCAATGAACATCGTTGTGCTAGTGGATTTAGTATGTCCTTGTTTCTGGATGATTGGGTAAATGCTAAGTAGTGGAATTACTGGGTCATAGGGGAGCTCTATGTTTAGTCTTTTGAGGAAATGCCATACTGCTTTCCATAGTGGTTGAATGAGTTTGCACTCCCACCGGCAGTGTACTAGTGATCCCTCCTGGCCACATCCCCGTCAGCATCTGTTGTTATTAGATTTCTTCATTATCTGGCCCAACACTTTCTAACTAAATGAGATAAGTTATAATACACTTTATTTGTTAAAAAAACTTGTATTCTGCATGGATACAAAATAACAATTGTCTTCTGAAATATTTAAACTGAGCTTTTCGTATATGCCAATATGAAACTTTTAGACTAGAGAATGGTTTATTCTTAGGAGAATTTGTTCTCAATATAATCAATGTTGGCAGCTATTGAGAAAGTTACTAAGTTGCTTCTGCATGTGTGTGTGTATGTGTGTGTGTGTGTGTGTGTGTGTGTGTGTGTGTGTGTGTGTGTGTGTGTGTGTGTGTGTACCAGTCCTTTGGCTTGAATTCAAGGCCTGGGAACTGTTCCTTAGCTTTTTCCACTCAAGGCTAGCACTCTACCACTTCAATTGTAAGTCCACTTCTGGCATTTTGGTGTGTTTTTTTCCTGCCCAGACTTGCCTGGGACTAGGATCCTCATATCTCAGTCTCCTGCATATTTAGGATTACAGGTATGAGCCACAGGCACCAGGCTCTGTGTAAGCTCTCATTCTATGAGAGCTTCAGTCACTGTTGGACTTCATTGAACCTTTGCTGAATGAACACAGAAATTAGATATTCCTATTTTCTTTCATTCGACGTATGCCGGCCCATGGATCAAACACATGTAGAGATGTTTACTAAATATTTCAAGGCATACTTGCATTTGTAAATTCATCACAATCAAATTCAGTGAAATGGGTTTCATGACACGAGTAAATTGCCAAATGCTCAATTAATCCATCTATTATGGATGATCTTCATAATTCTTCCATTGACTTCATGCATGCTGCTCTCCCCTCTGTTCAAACATGTTTTGATGAAGCAATTAACCTAAAATGGAAAAGTTGTTTTGTGGTCCTGGGGTTTGAACTCACAGTCTCTAGCTTACTAGGTAGATTCTATACTGATGCAGCCTAACCCCCACTTCTTTTTTTGCTTTAGTGGCTTTAAAAAAAAATAACCGGGCCATGGGACCGGAAGTTTGGCCTAGTGGTAGAGTGCTTGCCTAGCATACACAACAATCCGAGTTCCATTCCTCGGTACCATATACATATCAAAAGCTGGAAATGGTGCTGTGGCTCAAGTGGTAGAGCTCTAGCCTTGAGAAAGCCCAAGGACAGCTCTCAGGTCCTGAGTTTAAGCCCCAGGACTTGCAAAAATACAATAACTGAATCACTGCATAAATACTTAGGCAAGCATGGCCCCTGCCTGCTCTGACCATAGTTTTCTTATCTGGAAGACAGAGGTCTGCTGTGGTGTTGGTGGGGGAAGAGCTCCTTCCAAGAGCCTTCTGGGTGTTGAGGGTTACATGTGGAAGGTATCATGCCTAGCTGCAGTGAAAAAAATCTTAAAAAATAACTATGCAATGTGGATTACAAACAAAATTATGCATTTTCCCTTCACCAATACCTTAATTTAGCTTTTATCAAACAAATAAAGTATTTTTTCTCTATGATCTAGAATGAAATAAACTTGGGAATATGCTTTAATTCAGAACAACAAAATATCTTGCTTCCTTTTAGCCTTTATCATATGAAGTATTAAATTCTGGGAAAAAAGAGAAATTTAGCCCAAGCCTACATGACTAAATGTCAATGTTTCTCTTTTCTGAGACAAGCATTATTTTTGCTAATTAAAACATCCAGCTTGCAATGAACAATATTAAAATTTTGAAAGAGTAAAAAAATTTTGAAAGAGTGTGGACAATGAAATATCAATGAAATAAAATTTTTACTGTGTTGAAATAAATGAGCATGTTAGAAATTAGGACTCAAAATAAGGATGTATTTTATGGAAATATATAGACATTTTCAAACAGTTTTAAAAAGCTGAGGAAATTTTGTCCTCAAAAATCAATCCTGCAAGAATATCCAAGGAAGTTCTTAATCTAAAAGAGAAATCCTACCAGATGGAAATCTGTGGCTACAGGAAGGAGCAAAGAACAGCAGACAAAAGTAAATGTATGAGAAAATCTGAAAAGAGTTTAAGTTTAGATTGCAGTCTAGAAATATACACTTACGCTTCTATAAATGCATGTATCTATGCATCAGTACATACATGTGTAGATGCTTATTTTTCCATAGGCATGCATGTGTATACTTACATGTAAATATGTATGTATGTATGTATGAGCACAAAACACAAATATGAAAATACATATATTTGCATGTATATGACAGAGGTCACAATGTGGGTGAGCTTTCAATACATGCTGTAAAGTGAAAAGAACCTGGTTCAACTGGCCACATAATGTATGCTTTCATTGTCACTAAATTCAGAATAGACGAGCCACAGGTTGCCTCCAAACTCTCCCAGGAGAACTGGAGTATTTGCTCCTCAGGTACATGCTTCAAGCGTGGACTTGGGTAAATACTTTGGAATTAGATAAGATGATGGTTGGCAATCTCACAGTCTGTGACTGCAGTTGGTGACATAAAATTATATACTTTAAAACCATTAACTGGAACATTTTATCTTCCCATGCCATGTTATTCACATACAATGTCCAAAATAAAAAAAAATTACTTTGAAGACAGAAAAAAAAGTCAAATGTTCGAATTCAGGAAAATATATTATCTGAAAAACGGACAATAAAATGGGTATTCTATTAATATTAGAAGTTTGTGTGTCAGCATGTGTGAAACATGTGGGTGAGTGTATGACCATGTGTGAGCATGTGTGTGTGCATGTGTGAGCGTGTGCGAGCATATGTGTCTCTGCTCCCACTTCCTTGGTGGCCTGGCTGTCATACAGCTGCCCACAGGGTGTGGCCTGCAGTCCACAATGGAACCACACAACCCAGAGCTGAACCCTTGTCCATTTCTCACATGTTCAACACAGAAATGAAAATATGCTTAGTCAGCAGATCTCTGATCATGGTAATTTTATTCAGAAATTTATAAAGATAAATATGATACTGGAAATTATGTATATTTCTATTCCTAATTCTTAATCATATGTGAAAGAACTCAAGAAGAAAATGGAAAACATTTTGCATGGGATATAAGTTAGAATACTACATTTCAATGTTTACCATTGATAGATACAGATATTTGCATTAATTTTAATATTAAACACCTGTGAAGAATACCTACTATAGTACAGAACATGTTACATATGTTGAGCGTACTCAAAATTATTAGCAAGAGTAAGCATTTATATTGCTAAAGAAAAATAAGTGATTCACATGTATTCTAAAAATTAGTGATATAAATTATTATACAGTTTCAAATTCATGCCCTGAAAAGTGATAACAGGATTCAACCTAAGTATGTGGAAGACAGGAATGAGCAAATATAAAATCTGAAATGAATAATGTAGAAGTGTACAATTAGAAAAATCAATAAACACAAAATTTTAAAACCATGGAACTTTGAAAAGTTTCACAAAATGGCTAAGTTCTAGCAGCAATAATGATAAAGAAAAGTATCGACATCAAAATCAAAATGAAGGAATAGTTTGGGGGGGAAATTTAGTCATTAAATTAATAACAGCACCTATTAAGAATATGTTTATGTCAATAACTCTGTAAACAAAATTGATTAGACTCTCTCTTTTCTCTTCTTTCCATTCCTTCCTATTCTGCCTTCTTTTCCTATTTCTCCCTTTCTTTTTCCTCTCCCTCTCCCTCTCCCTCTCCCTCTCTCTCCCACACACACCCTCTTCTTTTGAAGCAGGCAGTTCCATTCAACACTGACTGGCAGAGAGCATGGAGCATGTGCTAGTTCTGCCCAGCCCCTGGGTTCTGGGAATCCAGGCAGGTGCTGCCATGTCCTCATAAGTGAGCAGCATGCCTCAACTCATTGAGGATCTTCCTATCAATTTCAGAATCTTGATTTCAAACCACTGTACTACCAATAAAGGAAACAGACAAGCTCACACTTAAATACAACTTATCAAAACATATGGAGATTGGTGAGCCTTCATAATGACTGAAGAGCCTGAAGTGGACGTATGCAATACAGAATCCTGACAGAAAATACTTTTTGCAGTTACTTCTTACAAACAATTCAAGGAAAATGGACACTAATGTTGTGTGACGACTTCCAGAAAATGAAGGATTTGAGTGTTACAACTTCTGTTAGAAAGGCTGTGTAAAAGTAATGTCAAAACCTTACAGAGATAATAATGGAACAGCCATACAAATACACAAACACACACACCTCCTAGCTACATCCATAACAAATAAAAATATTAAACAAAAACAGTAGTGTAACAGCCACACTTACACACACACATACAAACAACAAACAAAAAAAAGCATTGTACACAGTAGTGTGAAAGACACAAAGACACACATGCAACCTACAAAAAAAAATGAAGTAAAAAACATTGATTTTCTTCATGAAACAAGTTAACACTGTCTTCAACAAAGTATTAGTTAATAATTCCATAGATCATTAAACATATGGAAAACCCTGTAAGTGTATAATTTATTAAAGAAATAAATTTTAACATTCATTGGAAAAGAGAGGAAAGTAAGAGAGTGAAGGAAAGGAAAATGGATGAAAGAGAAAGAAAGAATGGAAGAAAATAAAAGTCATCAAATTAATAAATAGACAATGGCAGAATACACATTTGGCATCATTTTGCATAATTTATTCTAGTTTCTTTTTGCCAGTTCTGGGGCTTAAACTCAAGGTCTTAGCACTGTCCTGGAGCTTGCTCAGTACTAGAGCTCTATTACTTGAGCCATAGCACCGCTTCTGGATTTTTCGATGTATGTAGTACCAAGGAATCAAATCCCAGGTCTTCATGCATACTAGGAAAGAACTCTACCACTAGGTCACGCTACCAGTCCTGTTCTATTTTTTAATGAAATATCCGAACATCTAGGAACACGTGGGTGCCTTAAAGGCTGTTGTTTGTATTAAGGTTTTATGGAGTCCAGAGTTCACCTGATGCTGGGACCTGAATGCCTTCCCACCAAGAGAGAAAACAAGGGAATTTTTTTCGTTTTTCTTTTCCAATCTAATTTTATTTATGTATTTTATTTATTTATTTATTTATTTGTTTGTTTGTTTATTTTGGTCGTGGGACTTAGGCTCTGGACCTGGGCATTGTCCCTGAGCTCTTCAGCCTAAGGCTACCGCCCTACACCTTGAGCCACAGCACCACATCCCGTTTTCTAGTGGTTAAATGAAGATAACAGTGTTTTGTGCCCCAGTAGGCTTTGAACCTTGATCCTCAGATCTCAGCCTCCTGACTAGCAAGGATTACAGGTGTGAGCCAGAGTGTTGACTCCAATGGAATTATTTTTAGGTAGCATTAGGTACTTCATCTAGTTAGTGTTATGAAGCAAGTAAAGAGATCATACAGTGAATTTAAGAACTAGATCATAAATTATGACTCAGGAGGCCCATTAAACCATAGGAAGAAGTGTGTGAGCAGATGAGCCAGCCTCCGGCCTCCGAGGGGCTCTGAGGTGGCAGAGACTGACAGAGCCCAGCCCCCAGGGCCATCCCCAGGACACCCCAGGCGGGTGCTCTCAAACTCATTTGTTTCCAGAGATTTTAGCAAAGTACAGGGAGGCTTTAAAATATCTAAAAATACATTAGCAATTTGGAGAACTTACAGATTTCAATGGATTCTAAATCTATATTAATCAAATCTGTTTCAAATTGGTGTGAGGATAAATAATGAAACAGAACCAGGACACACATATGCATTCAATATGGAGAAAAAAGTAGCTCAGCTGAGTGGGGGAAGAGGTGGCATTTTCAAAAGTTTATGATGATTATATTGAAAAATATATTTATATGGAGAATAAACCTTATTCCTCTTGACTACACACTATGCAATAACTTAACCCAGATAGTTGCTAAAACAAAATAATGGTAGATTTAAATGAAAAAGATGGAAGTTTTCTGAAGAAGTGAGGAATTCCCTCTCCTTTCTGTGTAATTCACAATGAATTCACTATATATGCTAACATCTTGGTTATTAGAGATGTAAGAATAAAATGTTTAAAGAGAAAAATACACTTTGATTTGTTCTCCAAAGTTTTTGTTTTGAGAGATCCAGAACAATGTTTCCTCAAAGCAGAAGCTTATAATGAAATGCCTATTTTTATGGCATGTCATAGACAGGCTCAAGACTGATTGTACTAGGAGTAACAGAAAACTCAATTTAAATATCCTAAATATCTGTGTCTGATTGTCTCCATAATGGGGAGCCAGAGGTAGGACTGGTTCAAGTTCATTGCTTCAGCAACTCACTCCAGAGTCAGCACATTCTGATCGTTCCATCCTTCAAGTCTCCATCTCTCAGCTACTATTTTTTATATCACACCACAGCCACAGTTGCTCCAGGCACCTCATCCATGAGCAAGAATTTTCACAGACAGCGCCATGAATAGTTTTCTTTTTCTCCAATCTTATTTTAAGAACTAAGAGATATCTCAGAAATTCCTCAAGGGAATTCTTTTCATTACTTAGAACTGGTTATGCGCCATTTCTTTTTTTTCTTTCAATTTTTTTATTGTTTGGATAATGTACAGAGGGGTTACAGTTGCAATTGTCAGTAGGTGTATTACTTCTAAGCAAATCACTGGTAAAGAATTCACTCTCCAAGAGTTAGACTCCTTGAGATTCATCCCTTTGGGCTGACATCAACCTGATATGAAACATATGTTAACCTAGAGCATAGGAATTCTAGACTGATATCAACATGTGAGAGTAAGGAACTGGGCATAAGAACAAGTGATGAGTCGTGCATAGATAACCAGGATTTTTAGTAAGTGATATTGTCCTAACTATTCTCACAAATTCTAAATTATATTTGGTAGAAACCAAATAACTCCTTTGTGGACCGTATCTGAACAGCATATTATGGGATTTGGTGTTATTTTTAACACAAGTGATCTATTAATAGGGTTAAGTATTTTAATTTTGAAAACCTCTGTCTTTGATCATCTGTTCAACTCTAATTTTGAAGCTCCAATTTACATACTCAAGATATACTTGTTTGTAATAATCAAACTAGCTATTTAAATAGGCATGCAAAGTCCAAAGTTCGCTAAAAAGAATAACTTGTGAGCACGTGGCTATCTTGGGGTTGCATTATTGCAATGTGCTGGTGGCCATAGCTACGTGTTCGACGCTCCATCTCCGGAATGAGAATAAACATTCATTTGGTGCTGCATACCTGTACAACAGACACAGTGGTTATTTATAATCATCAAATGGTGTACAAAAGAGATTTCAGATGCATATGGGAGTTCACAAGTGCAATATCACCCCCATAGGTCCCTCAAATCTCTCCCAGCCACACGCACCCCAAGTTAACTGGTTCCGTTTTCACATTCACTGTGTGCGTTGAATATTTCCATTCATCTGCCTTCCTCCGCTCAAAGAAAAATGAAGTATAGTACACCATACACCGCTTCTAGAAGCTTCGAAACATTTCTTGGACATTGGGGTCAGGGAATTCTCTTCTCGGGCTCCTTTTCTAGAAAAAGGCTCACCTGGCACATGTGATAGAAGTCAGGTCACTCTTTTAAATTACCTGTCTATGAATGGCGTTCCTTTGTGGCACAGCCAGTGAGCAGGCATTTTGAGTACCGACGGGGACGTGAACTGGGGGGATTGTTCATCCACTGGGCGAGGCTTCTTTCTGCTCTGCGTTCTGCAGGGTGTGAATGAAGCACCCGGCTTGCAGAGGGGTTTCTGTAGCACTAGAGGGGCGGCTTCCTCCCAGGGGCTCACAGTGTCCCTCCCACCGGCCTAAGTGGCTCCTGCTCCCTGCTGGCCTTGGGCGCAGGGGCTGCGGGATGGGGTCAGTGCGCGTGGAGTGGCTCCGCTCACCACAGGACGCATGGCTGTGGGCCAGGGAGACACTTCACTTTTCTGCTAGGTCACAGGAGCCCCGGAGAGCAGAGACAGACCCAACACCGACCGTCTCAGAGACAGCGGGTCCTCCCCATGCTTGCCTGGAGTCCATGGTGAGTTAAGGGATTCAGTAGAGAAGGCCCTCAAAGGGCACCCATTGTGCTGCAGGAGCCACCGCAGGGCGCGGCCCCACGGGCAAGTCTCCCACCCAGAGGCCCGGATCCCATTACGCTTTCATCTCATTATATGTTGTTGTTGTTGTTGTTGTTGTTTTCCCTGAGATTATTTCTTGAATAAAATGACTGTCCATTTACCACTCACTATTTAAAGACACTAACTAAATTATATTAAATGTTGAAGAAGTACTTCATCTTCTCCAAAGGCACCTTCGCTGGTGCACCCTCCGGAGAGTTTGCAAACAGTTCAGCCTGGAAGCACTCGGAGAACTTAGAACAGACATACATTATTATTCTGAAAGGAAGGTTCCAAAAATCAGGAGGAGGATATTGCATTAAATATTCATATTCCTGGCCAGAAGAACTTGGATATTGAAGGCATGACAAGTGTGACTCTGATTAGATAACTTTATCGAACTCATAGTTTCAAAATTAATATTAGTCAGTGTTACTTTCATATGTGATTATATATCTTTCTGCTAATGCCATGTGGTAAAAGATTATTGTATCTGGATTTTTATAAGACACCAAGAAAGCTGTTTATAGAGATCAACTTAAAATGAGGAAATACAAAATATTCACAGAAGAGAGACATATAAAAATGTCAGAAATATCTCCTCTAAAATATCTTTGTTTTTTCCCTAGGAGAGTGATGTATCTTATAATGGGAGATGCCAATCCCCTATCAGAATGAGTTGTTGACACTTTGGCACCAATTTATTGCCACTTTCTCTACATATGTTTTCAAATTCATAACACAAAAATAGGTACAGAAATGGCACTTCCATGCAATGTAAGTTCTCCACATATCTAAGGAAAGAACATTTGCACAGAGGTCTGTTTCTCTGCCACAATCTACATGTTCAGTTTGTGTCTGACATTGGACACTGGGGGAGAAGTAGCCAAATTTTTCTCTCTGTTGGTGGAATGGAAAAGTTTGTGGTTCTGACAGATTCTCCACTGCAATCTTGGGACCCGAGTCCCCACAATCCTCTGAGTACTTGTTCTAGTGACATCATGGCTAAGGTTGCAAGTTCTCATGTGCAGTTCTTCCATAATCTAATGTATAATGCCGAAAAGTCCCCAAGGGCACACATGGAAACCTATGTGTGCTAAATTGTGTAATATCACTAAACTGGAAAGATATTGAAACCTATCAGAAAAGGAATGAGTGATGTAAGGAAAAATGAAGCCCTAGAAGCAGAGTTTGCCTCAGAGCCAGAATTGGCATCTTTCAAAAGAAAAATGAATGATTTAATTTAATAAGCAAGCAGAAGTTAGGGATTATGAATACTACACAGCACCGCATGTGATGCTTGAATACTCCTCTACTCAGAGCTTCTGGTGAAACATCTAGGTGGGAAATTAATGAATAAGGTGCTGGTGGCTCAGCCTGCAAGATTAGCTACTCAAGAAACTGAGATTGGAAAATCACAATTGGAAGCCAGCCAAGGCAGGAAATTCTTTTAGGTTCTAATCATGAATTAATCCTCAAGGGTCAGAAGTGAACTTGTGGTTCAGTCTGTACCATGTCAACCTGGAGGGCAAAGCTAAGAGAGAGTGGGATGCCCTAAGGTCAAGCCTCAGTGTGGGCACCACAAATAAATAAATATATTGATAGTCTTCCTGTCCGGCTGAATGTTAATTATGAAGAGGAAGAAAGAAAGCCAAGTGGGATGTTGAAATTGTGGGTAAAAATGAGAAGAAACCATGACAGGAATGCTTGCAGGCACACAAGGCGTCGTCTCAGCTGTGACACATTTCTGGAGTTCAGTGAGAATGGAACCTGGCCTGTGCTATGTCCCCCTCTCACGGACCGTGATTAACATGTGTTACTAATCTAATGCCAATAGAGATTTCTTGTAGAAAATCATTCAAATTTGAAAATATGCTTACAAAAGATCCTGTCATTGCCCAGGAAAATAAAAATAAGACTATTGGGGGGACAGAAACAGCATTAAAAATGAAAACTTATAGCTTTGGTAGGGTTAAATGAATGATATTTATAATGTCAAGTAAGTGCAAATTGGAGAACCCAGAAGGAATCTTTTCCCCCCCACAGCAAAGATTGTAGCTAATGAATTAAAAAGACAGCTCACATAAGGGGAGAGGGAATCTTTGCCAAGTATTAATCAGACAATGGCCTAATTTCCAGAATATACCAAAAGCTCAAGAAATGAAACCTTCAATGAATCAACAACCCAATTAATAAGAGGGCAAGGTTAATATATGGGCAAAGGAGCTATCCAGAGACTTAGAAGAAATCAAAATGGCTAGTGGACATGAAGGGATGCTTGCTATCCCTAGCCATCAAGGAAATATAACTCTAGCAGCACTGTGATTCCAAGTCACCCAAGCTTGAATGGAATTCATCCATGGGATGATGGGAAAGGGACTGATAGACTGCTAGTGAAACGTAAAGTGATGCAACTGCTGAGAAAATCAGCATGGCGGATCCTCATAAAACTCAACATCAAACTCCACCATCCAGGAATGCATCTACTGCCTCCGTCATTGTCACAGTCCTGGGTTTGTGTTTGTGGCGGCAGAGGCAGGGGGAGGGGGCGAAGCTGCTGTTCTCAGGCCTGCACCCCTTCACAAGTCCCCACACAGCATGTGGTGGACCAAGCCATCTGAACTCTACAGCTCCCAAGAAAGCTCAGGTTCTCACTCCACAAGTAAGGAGGGGTCAGGGGGTGCTAAATGTTGTCTCAGTAGGGATGACATTATCTAAAGCAGAGACTTCTTTTTTTGTTTGGCCCATATACCAAGAACATAACAGGGTGAACATAACAGAGCATTGCTAAGAAATACATGCCCACTCTGAGAGTTATAAAAAGTTGCTTATTGAGATGAAAATAGATCCCGAATTTAGTGAAGACACAAGTTTCCTGTCCTGTCCCCAACCCCCCCCAACACCTCCAAAAAAAACAAACTGAAGAATACCCTTTTTCCCCCTTTTTTTCTACCCTTTTTCATTTGCATTTTTATGTGTTCTTATTTTTTTTTTGCCATTTTACCTCCATGTTTTTTTTAATGTTATGATTCTTTCCTTTTTTTTTCCTGCTTTTCCTCTGTCACTGTGGTCTCATATCTAAAATATATAAACAGCTCAAAAATGGAATCATTCCAAAACTAATCTCCAAAGAAACAACCATCCCATTAAAAAGATAGGCCAAAGACTTAAAGAGAGTCTTCCTTGATGAAGAAACAAGGATGGCCTATAGATACATGAAGAAATGCTCGACATCTCTGGCCATAAAGAAATGCAAATCAAAACAACTCTAAGATTCCACCTCACTCCAGTTAGAATGGCCAGGATCAAGAAATCTAATAACAATCGATGCTGACGGGTATGTGGCCAGGAGGGATCACTACTACACTGTTGGTGGGAGTGCAAACTCACTCGTTCAACCACTATGGAAAGCAGTATGGCAGTTCCTCAAAAGACTAAACATAGAACTCCCCTATGACCCAGCAATTCCACTACTTGGGATTTACTTAATCGTCCAGAATCAAGGACATACTAAATACACTAGCACAACGATGTTTATTGCAGCACTATTTACCATAGCAAAGATATGGAACCAACCCACATGCCCCTCAGTTGATGACTGGATCAACAACATGTGGTATTTGTACATAATGGAATTCTATGCTGCTGTCAGAAAGAATGACACCACCCCATTTGTAAGGAAATGGAAAGACTTAGAAAAAATCATATTGAGTGAAGTAAGCCAGACTCAAAGGAACATAGGCTCAATGGTTTCCCTCATTTGTCATAATCAGTAGAAACCTTGGGCTCTCCTAGCAGAGATTTACAATAGAACAAAACATAGATTCATAAGGCCATATAGAATGATGCTAAATGAAAGGATCTCCAGGATATAGAAACAAAAGCCATATAATGAGTGATTGTTGTCCTTCATGTACAATGTTATGTCTCATCTCTTTTGCTGTCACTTGGTTATCTCATATTGTTACAGTATTTCACCTTGTTATCTGATATATTGTCTATATGGGGTGGGGGAGGGAAATGGGGACCAAGACATGAGGAAGGGTATCAATGTATGTGACATAATGTACCATCTATCTGGTGAATATAATGCAACCCTTCTACTAATTACAATCTTTAAAAAAGCAGAAAGGACAAAAAACATCCAGGGCATCCAGGACATTTGTACAGATTTTGATTGTTATGAAAAATCATGTTGTGAAACTCCCAACATCAATTATGGTAAAAGTGTCTGTCATGGTAAAATGTGGTAGCTAAGCAAAATTTGTATTTTCCCATGCTGTTCCAATAAATATTGCCATCAGATCTACTTTACATGGAAAAAAGAAAAAGATGAAATCATAATATAGTTACTTATGAAATTTAAAGCTTAGCCTGTACCTTGGGTCTTCATTAACTTTTCTGATAAGTCTGACATGACTATCACTGCCCAATCTTAGACGTGTCAGGACTGTATTAGGTTGTGGTCTTGGTGCTGTTACTGTCACTTTATGGGGGATTAGACCATCTAAATTTACAGAAATCACAAATTCAGGAGGAACAGTAATGCTGATTTGCCTACGTGATGCAGTTTGCAGCTGTGATTTTACACTTGAGATGTACTCTTTCTGTTTAATATTTCACAAGTCATCTTTATTACTCTCTCACATCACATTAGAGACAATTTCTGTCTGTTAGGGTGATTTTTATGTGACATTCAGAGCCTAACTGGGCCTCGTGCTTTTCAGAGATATGAAAGGCAAAACAACCTGGTAGAATACACAATCAGTTCTTATTGAAATGTATTTTGCATCCCATAGAGTAGCCTTGCCTCCAGCCTGGTCATGTTTATTCAAATGCAATTTCTTGGATACCAATAGGAGGCCTAGGCAAGATGCTCAACTATTTTGCCTGCAAATTGTCCCAAGAGTTCCTATAACAAATTCTCATTGCTATTTTATTATTTTTTTTCTTCTTCTTCTTCTTATTATTATTATGAAATTTTAGACAGGAGATGTCTCAGGCTCACCTGTATGAGTTGATTTCCTAGGATCCGCAGTCTTGTTCCGTGAAGACTGTCATTTGCTGGTGACATCTGCCCAATACTGGCTGTGATCTGTGCTGTGGTAATGTGGTTGTTTCTTTTTCCTCTTCCCAGACAGAGTTGGGAAATAGTGTCTGCACACACACTGCTATGTAATGACTATGGGTGCATGTGTAACACAAACATCTACCACCCCACCAGTGTGCACATACTGTGGTTGGTGTATTTGAACGAAGGTGGGGATAGACATATTGTAGGGATGAGGGATGTGGGGTGGTGACAGTGGATCTTGTTGATGTCCCTTTGAGTCCTGTCATTTCTTCTTGGGCCTGGCCTGTCTTTTGGCTCCCCATGCAGCTTTCTTTCTCAGTCTATATCTGAAAGTTGAATTCTTTTTCCACATCACAAGGAAAAATAAACTTCCTAAAAGTTCACGAAATCTGCAGTTTTCATACCCATCTCGAGGCTTACAGTATCTTTTTTTTTTAGCATTTGTCACTCTCTCCTTCCTCCTCAGTGTGGATATTGTGGTCATTTGCATATATCTGGGTATGTTAACTGGACCTTCCTTTATTCCATTTATATATAGTTCCTTTTCATCACTGCTGGAATCAAGTTCATTTTTATGGAAGCTGAGGAATATTACCATGCTTAGAAGAGTGACATCAATTCCCCTGCTTGTTTTGCTCTGGTAGCTATGTGTGTCAGTGGATCTGTGTCTGTGTGTATGTACGTGCTCATCTGTGTATGCAGATACGGTCGTGTGCTCTTATTTAAAGTGTTCCACACCACGTGAGCATTTGGCTTCCCTAATCTATGCCGTGCCCTTCAGAAACTCCACATCTGCCCTGAGCTTTTCACCTTGCACAGCTAAGCAGTGGAGGTGACAGTGTAGGTTCTGAGTGCCCCAGCATCCCTTATCTCAGCTCAGGGCGGTTTGTTATTGGAGCTGTGCTCTCAGAAACCTGATCAAGAGGGGGATGGTGGGCAGGGGAGCCCTGTGGGCAGGGGAGCCCTGCGCAGGTGTGCGTCTCCCTTCCAGGGCCCTAAGCCTGGTAAGAGCGTGTCTCCCATTACCACAAGACACGTGAAATGTTCGCATACTCTTGTTCAGGTGCAGCTGTGTCATTATGATACCCGGTTGGGGGGCATTTTAAATTGCAACCACATTTTCCTATATTCAGTACAGTAATCTCATGTTCTGACGTATATATAGTAAGTATTCAAATATATTTTAAATACACACAAATATTTGTTATATATGGTTTCATTTTGTTTCAATATTTATCATTTCTTCTACCTTTAAATGTGTAATTTTTGTTCTCTGTTCTTAGATAGTTAAATAAACCAACTATTTTGATCGCACTTAGATTTTTAGAGTCAGCAACTCTTCCCTTATCTAGGCATACTGAGGAACACATATTTCCTCTGCTATTTGGGAGGCAGAAGGAAAAGGATACTACAGGGAGACCAGCCAGTGTCCAATTGTTTCAAAAACAGAAACACTGAGTGTAGCTCAAGTAATACAGTGTTTGCCAACCATAAGAGACAGGAGGAGGAGGAGGACAAGGAGGAGGAGGAGGGGGAAAAAAGGAAGGAATATTTATACTTCTGTGAAATAGTTTCCAGCATTTCCAAAGCTGTTAATTTTCCAAATAATTATTTCATTTGGTGATCTGAAATGTAACCATAATCATGATTCCATGTTTTTGTCAGAAGTCTCTTTCTAAGACTTCTTTTCCAAGCCCATTGTCCACATCTTTTATTCATGGACCTGTTTAAACTTTACTTGATTTGATATATGATTCAATATCTGATGGCTCTTGTCCCTTGGTTTCCTTGGGATTCTCACAAAAATCATAATTTTGAAAACGTGTCAAAATGATTTTTTGTATGATTTCCCCATTTCTGTATATCTCACAATCATTGTATTACTTTGAGGCCTGCCAGTGGATTCTGATCTAAACTAGGTCCAAAGTGTTTACAGTTTTATTATATGTTCTTCTTTGTGTTTATTGTGTAAGTGGACGTGTTCAGAACATTTCTGATTTTGAAACCATTGCACAACAAGTGAGCAGTGGGTGGAGGGAAGTGAGATACACTCAGAGAATGCCTGGAGAGTCTTCACTACTGAGAGAGACAGAGAGCTTCCACCCTACTTTCCAGAGAAGGGAGGAGTTTGAAGAAATGCATTATATGATCTATAGAGCAGAATTTTCTGTCTCTTATATGCAATGAAATATTTGGGAGGAAAGATGACAACAGAGGGAAATCACCTATTGTTCTCATGACCACCTGAAGTTTGGAGGTAGACAGGGAGCAAAGAGAGTCACAGGAGGTGAGGATTTGTTGTTATTCAGCAACTCCCCTCCAACTCTAAGCTATCCTCATCCTTTTTGAATTCAGAGTGGTTTTAAGAATAAGAGTAACATCGTGCTTAACCCATGACATGAAGCTCATCTCTGTAATCCTATAATCCTAGCCAGTTAGAATTCTAAGACACACCAGCCCAGACAGAAAAGTCATTGAGACCTCATGTCCAATTAACAAGCAAAGCCAGGCTCAAGGCATTTCTCAAGTGATAGAGTAACAACTGGGTGCAAAAACATCAAGCAATACTCCAAGTTCAAATCCCAATAACAAATGCACACTTTACCCATAATGGTATGTAATCTTGAAAAAGAATTAAAGATGAATATTTATATGTGCATAACCATTGTTGCTCAAAGTTAGATCAGATGGCCATTTGTTATCATTAAAGATCACACTGTTCTTAAAACTTATTCAATATTATTTCTGCATCAAAAATAAAATATTTCCATGCTTTTATGTATATATTCCACATAACTATCATTATGTGAAAACACAATTTGTGAAAACATTTTCTGTACTCTAAATTTTTCATTAAAATATCTGTAAATAATTCTTTTTAAACCTATAAAGCTATAATAAATCTTTTTTTAAGTAAAAAAAAGATTTGATTTAGTGCTACATAGAGTACTGATAGCAACATCCACACTGATTTTTGGTGTGAATTTTCAGATGCTCAACCTGTGCCATAGATGTGCCAGTCAAACAAGAGATGTCTGCTTCACTACTTCATAAAATAATTCATGAAGCAGCAAAATGGATTTGACTCAGTTGAGCAGAGGGGACAGCTTAATCATGGGCACTTGGAGGTTTGGGGAATTTCGTGGACATGGGCTGATTTCATGTCTACAGGTCAATTCTGGACTACTGAATGACAGTCTGGATCTGTGAACTTGACCCCAGTGTCCTTGGCAGACCCGATGCTGCCAGGAGTCCAGGCAGATCAGGCAAACATCCTGTGAGCCCTGGCAAGGCTGACCAAGCTGTGCACAAGGCTCTCGTTTTAGGTGGTAGACTTGACTTCCTGAGTCAGGTAACTCAACTGTCAAACACTTCCAGCCACTAAAATTCCACTGCTCCCTTTCTATGACAGCTTTTAATGAAGGACAGAAATTAACACAGTATCCATCAATTTCAGTGACAAGGACTGAAGTGTAAGTGGGAAGTGGAAAAATTCCCCAACTCATTAGAGCCTGTGTAACTTCATTCGGTGTTATTTTCTATTACCTGATATCCTAATAAAAAGTCACATCGTCAAAAGTCGGCATATATGAAATCAGATATGATCACCTACAAAATCTAGCAAATCCTTTCTGTAGCTATATTTACCCATCTATTGTTAATTGGTATTTACTTTTTTATTCAGTTTTCATCTTAGAATTACTGACATCATATCAAAACATTTTGCAGAAAAGTTTTGAATCTATTACTTGGAAATGAAGACTCCAGGAAGAGGAGTCAGTGGGGAGGGAGAGAGCTCAACCCTTCCTCCCACCTAGGCAGGCAACTGGAAGCCTCAAACCCCAGACAGACTCAGGCCATGAAGACGGAGGACATGCTTGGAGAATCCTAATTTAGGCTTTAAAAAAATTCAGAGTAAAATCCTTATGGGGATTTTTTTAAATTCCTGGATCTTGAACTCAGAGCCTGAGCACTGCCTTGGACTTTCTCCAGGCTACTGATATACCACTTGAGCCACAGCACCACTTCTAGCCTTTTCTATGTATGTGGCACTGAGGAATCAAAATCAGGTCTTTGTGCATGCTAGGCAAGCACTCTATCACTAGGCCAAACTCCCAGCCCTCTGGGATCTTTTTTTAACTTCTGGGCTAATGCCATTAGACAACCTTTAAAACTCATGAAGAGATACAGAAAGATTTTCAGTTCTATAATCCACCGGAAGGAAATGGATTTGGGAAAGAAATGTTGGACTCAGTAGTAGTTATTGATGTAGATATGCTTCCAGTAATTAAAAGTAATTTTAAAAATGTATCATGTCAATATGAAGAAAATGGATAACAAAGGAATGAGAATGCTCTTAAAAATGCTTGATATAGGAGAAGGAGGATGGCGCCAAGACAATAGAGATGCTGCCTAGCTCTCTCTCACAAAAAGAAAGAACCAGGAAGTCCCACGAATCAATTACCTCGAGAAATCCACAACAACAAACTCAAGAAGCAACGGAGAAGGACACAAACTGGAAAAGAAATCCAGATAAAGCTCACATCCAACTTTCTCAAAGAATTTGGATCGCGAGGACCCCTCCCCGACTTCTCTCCACCGGCTCAAAGCCTCGAAAAGCTGCGGTGGAGGGCACCGGAGGGAGCCGGGCCAGCCAGCCCAAAAGCTGCAGAAACCAGCACAGGACCGGGCCAGCAAGCCCTGGAAGCAGCAGAAACCAGACACGGAACCAGAACAGCAAGCAGCGGAACCCAGACGCAAAACACAGGCGGCGGAGGAGACCCGAAGGGAGTGAAAGACTCCCCACAACCGTGGAATACCCACAGACAGAATGCAGAGGCGTGAGTAATACAGCGGGTCCCCAAACCCATCGGGAAAGCAGAGCGGTGCCAAGCAATAGAACTTAACTCAGACCCTTCCACCCCGCCCAAGAAAGACTGGCAGGAGCAGAGGGGCAAGGAATTTAGAATCCTGTCTCTTCCCTCAACAGCCCCCTCCCTCAGGCCATTGACTGGAGATTGACAGGCGGGCAGTGCTAAGACCCAGCACCCCACCAAGGGAGGCGGAGCTGTCCCAACCGCCACCCACCCAACGGGCTCAACTCCCAGCCCTCTGACTGGAGACTGACAGGTTGGCAGACCCTAAGACTCAGCACCCCACCAGAGAAGGCTGAGCTGTCCCAACTCCCACCTGCCCACCAGGCTCCTCTCCCAGGCCACTGGATCTGGAGAGTAGAGGGCACTGGGACCCTGCCTTACAACAGCGGGTAGGGGGTGCGGGAAAATAGGAGCCAGCATCTGCCCCCCCTCAATTCTTGAGCGGGGCATCCTCCAGCTGGGAATCCTGAGCAAGACAGCACTGAGGGGCCCCCCTAGTCACAGACTCTCTGACAAAGCAGTGGAAACACAGCAGGGTTCTGAAGGGTCAACCAGCAGCCAAGCTTGCCTTCTGAGAATGAAAAAGGCGCGGCTCCACCCTTGGAGCCCACGTCCCCAGCTGGGCCACGCGCCTGGGAACAGAGGGGTCTCCTGCTGGTCCTGCTGAGAGCCCCTGGAAACTCTCAATCCCCAGACCCTTGGCTGGGGGCCGCCCCTGGAAGCAGCACAGGAAAACTTCTGCCCAGCGCGCTCAGGCTGAAGCTCGCAGATCCATCCCATGGTCCACTGTGAGGCCGCTGGTTGAGCTAAGAGCTAGTCGTGCAGGAACACATAAGTATTATACTAATACTTTCCAAACTTTGTACTCAAATACGCTACCTACTTACCAACTTAGGTCAGTTATACTTAAGCTATACCTTTTCTTCATTACTACAATATTCTTACACTCCTACGTTAATCCTCTTCTACCTCCCCTGACCTCTCTCATTCTATTTTTCTAACTCTGGTCCTCTGCTCATCTTTCAACCATTATAATGCATGGATCTACACTTGATGGCTGTTGAGCAATACTGTATATCTAGGTGTTTAATTATTCTCTAGGCTCAGAGGGACTTAAAGACATTAGATATTGGATTGAGAGGCTTATTCTTTGGGGTATAAATCGCTTATTAGTGGTTGTATTAGACTGGTCTGTAACTGCACAAAAAGAAAGAGTGATAACACCAATCAAATATTGTGAACATCTAGTGTCTGACAGCTACAGAGGTCTAGGTTTGTTATATCTGAAAAACTATAATCGTGTTTAGTATTGATCTTACTCCCATTTTCAAATGGGCAGAACAAGAAACTCAAGAAAAATGTCAAATCAAGAAACAACATCCCCCACCCAATGTAAACAGACAATGGAACAGTCACTGGCAAACCTGGAGGAGAGTCTTCCAAGTGCTATACAAATGCAAGTGCTATACATCAGTAATGAAAAATGTGAAAATATAAAGAAAGAGATAAGGGAGGAAGCCATAGCTAAACAAGAGGAATCCATAAACAAAGTGATAAGTGAAAAAGAAGAAGCCATAAAGGAGGCCATAATAAAGGTTTTTCAAAGAAAGATGGATGAATTCATAGAATCCACAAATAAAAAAGTGACCGAACTCCAGCAAATGTCCAAAGAAAATAAAGCTACTGACCTAACCACTCAAATGGAAATCAAGGAGCTAAAGAAATCCACACATGATCTAAAAGAAGAGATGCAAGGCATCAAAAATGAACAATTAGAAGCAAGGGAGATGAAAAATAAAGTAGATAGCTAGATAGCAGGTTAGACAATCAGAGGAGAGAATTTCCGGGGCTGAAGATAATTTAGTTATTATAGAGAAAGAACAGAAAACGAGTCAATCCAAATCTAGGAAATATGAGGGAGCGCTTCAGGAGTTCCAAGATACAATTAGGAAGCCTAATTCAAGGCTAATTGGTATTGAGGAGGGTCTGGAGAAAGAGGTCAATGGTATTGGAAATATACTTCAGGGAATCATCTCAGAGAATTTCCCAAATATCCAGACGGGCAGGCCCATCCAGACACAAGAATCTTTTAGAACCCCAAACAGCCCAGACCAGAAAAGAACATCCCACCGCCACATTGTGATCCGAACTGCATCAGTAGAAACCAAAGAAAGGATCCTAAAGGCAGCCAGGGAAAAGGGATCAATAACCTATAAAGGCAAACCAATGAGAATAACGCCAGATTTCTCAAGAGAGACCATGCAAGCAAGAAGTGACTGGAAGCAAATATGTCATGCCTGAAGTCAAATAACTACCAACCAAGAATACTATACCCTGCTAAGCTCTCATTCATAACTGAGGGAACAATAAAAACATTCCATTCCAGGGAAAAGCTGCAACAATATGTAGCAACAAAACCAACACTACAGAGAATTCTGAAAGATCTTCTATACATAGAAAACCAAAATAAATGCAATATAGGGAAAGAAATGGCACCTAAACAGCATACCATCTAAGGACCACAAGAACTGTCAAGTCACAGGCCCCAATAGAAGCTTTTAAAAATGGTAGGAATTAATAAATATCTCTCAATCCTAACTCTCAATATCAATGGACTTAACTCTCCAATTAAACGGCATAGGCTGTCTAGTTGGATCAAAAAGCAAGAGCCATCGTTCTGCTGTCTTCAAGAGAAACATCGTACTCAAAAAAACAATCATCTTTTGAAAGTGAGAGGTTGGAATAAACTCTATCAAGCTAACGGCCCCCATACACAGGCTGGAGTTGCCATCCTCATATCAGATAAAATAGACTTTAAACTAAAATTAGTAAAAAAAGACAAAGAAGGTTACTACATACTACTAAAGGGATCTTTCCTCCAGGAAGACATAACGATCCTAAATATTTACACACCCAATCCTGGAGCTCTGAACTTCATCAAGCAAACTTTACTTACACTGAAACCATACATAGATCAAAACACAGTGATTGTTGGTGACTTTAACACACCACTCTCACCTATGGACAGATCAACAAGGCAAAAACTCAACAGAGAAACCTTGGAACTGAACAACTATATAGACCAACTAGATCTATCAGACATCTGCAGAATATTCCACCCAGCAACAACACAATATAAGTGTTTCTCAGCAGCACATGGAACATTTTCCAAAATAGACCACATCTTAGGCCATAAAACAAACCTGGACAGATTCATAAACACTGAAATTATTCCCTGCATGCTCTCAGACCACAAAGGCATCAAATTGGAACTGAACACACATCTCCACCAACGAAAACCCTGTAACTCATGGAGACTGAACAACACATTGTTGAATCACCAATGGGTCATCGAAGAGATCAAAACAGAAATCCAACAGTTTATGAAATTTAACAATAAGGAACACACAAAATACCAACTCCTTTGGGACACAGCAAAGGCAGTACTCAGAGGAAATTTTATAGCGCTGAGTGCCTACAACAACAAGTTGGAAAAATTGCAAACCAACAAGTTAATGTCTCACCTTAAGCTCCTGGAAAAAGAGCAACAAACCAACCCTAATCCCAGTAGAAGAAAGCAAATTATTAAAATCAAAGCAGAATTAAATGATTTGGAATCCAAAAAAACTATAGAGAGAATCAACAAAACAAGGAGTTGGTTCTTTGAAAGAATTAACAAAATTGACAAACCCTTAGCAAATCTTACCGAAAAAAGAAGGGAGCATACCGAAATAAACAAAATCACAGATGAGAATGGTAATATCATGACAGAAATTTCCAAGATCCAGAATATCATGAGGGAATACTTCTCAAACCTTTACGCCAACAAATTTGAGAATCTAGAAGAAATGGATGAATTCCTAACCAATATTAACATACCCACACTGAACCAAGAAGAACTAACCCAACCAAACAGGCCTATTTCAAGCTGTGAAATAGAAATGGCAATTAGAGAACTTCCACCTAAGAAAAGCCCAGGGCCAGATGGATTCACAGCTAAATTCTATAAGGTCTTCAAAGCATAGCTCACACCAATACTCCTCAAGCTCTTCAACGAAATTGAAAATGAAGGTTGTTTACCAAACTCATTCTATGAAGCCAGTATAACCCTCATCCCCAAACCAGACAGAGATTCATCAAAGAAAGAGAACTGTAGACCTATTTCTTTGATGTACATTGATGCAAACTTCTCAACAAAATACTGGCCAATCGTCTACAACAGCTCATCAAAAAAATTATACACTATCATCAAACTGGATTCATCACAGGGAGGCAAAGCTGGTTCAACATACGCAAATCAATTAATATAATTCAACACATCAACAGGAGCAAGGACAAAAATCACATGATTGTCTCCATAGATGCGGAAAAGGCATTTGATGAGATCCAACATCCCTTTATGTTAAAAGCTCTGGAGAAACTAGGAATCCATGGAACAGTCCTCAATATAATAAAGGCTGTGTATGAGAAACCCACTGCTAGTATCACACTTAATGGTGAAAATCTAAAGCCATTCCCTCTAAAATCAGGAACGAGACAAGGATGCCCACTCTCTCCACTCCTCTTTAACATAGTATTAGAATTCCTAGCCAGTGCCATAAGGCAAGAAGCAAGCATAAAGGAGATCCAAGTAGGGAAAGAGGAAGTAAAACTATCCCTCTTTGCAGATGACATGATTCTGTATTTAAAGAATCCTATAGACTCTACTCCCAAGCTCTTTGAGCTGATTCAAAACTTTGGAAGGGTAGCAGGGTATAAAATTAACCCTCAAAAATCAACTGCCTTCGTTTACGCCAACAGTGAGAGGAATGACGCAATAATCAGGAAAGCAAATCCTTTCAAAATAGCCTCAAAGAAAATAAAGTACCTAGGAATTACCTTAACTAGGAATGTAAAGGACCTTTTTGATGAAAACTTTAAAACCTTAAAAAAGGAAATTAAAGCACAACTAAGGAAATGGTAAAACCTCCCATACTCCTGGATTGGAAGAATCAACATTGTGAAAATGACAATCCTGCCAAGGGCTATCTACAAATTCAACGCAATACCCATCAATATGCCAATGTCATTCTTTAAAGAAATAGAAGAGGCAATTCAAAATTTCATATGGAATAATAAAAGACCCCGCATAGCAAAAACACATCTTAGCAGAAAGAACAGCGCTGGAGGAATTTCAATTCCAAACTTTAGACTCTATTACAGTGCTATAATTATCAAAACAGTTTGGTACTGGCACAAAGAACAGGCCTGAAGACCAATGGAATAGAACTGAGGACGCAGATATTAAACCACAGACCTATGGCCACCTAATCTTTGACAAGGGAGCCAAAAAATTAGAATGGAAGAAAGACAGCCTCTTCAACAAGTGGTGCTGGCAGAACTGGTTAAGCACCTGCAGAAAACTAAAGTTGGATCCTTCTTTGTCACCCTGTACTAGAATTAACTCCAAATGGATCAAAGACCTGGAGGTAAAAGCTGACACACTGAAAACTTTACAAGAAGGAATAGGAGATACACTAGACCTCCTTGGCACAGGTCGAAACTTTCTTAATAAGGACCAAGATTCACAACAAATCAGAGAAAGGCTGGATAAGTGGGACTGCATTAAACTGCAGAGCTTTTGTATGGCAAAGGACATAGCTAGTAAACTACTCAGGAAGCCTACAGAGTGGGAGAAGATCTTCACCAACCTAATAACGGACAAAGGCCTTATATCTAAAATATATCAACAACTCAAAAAATTGAATCAGTCCAAAACTAATCTCCAAAGTAACAACCATCCCATTAAAAGATGGGCCAAAGACTTAAATAGAGTCTTCTCTGAAGAAGAAACAAAAATGGCCTATAGACACATGAAGAAATGCTCAACATCTCTGGTCATAAAAGAAATGCAAATCAAAACAACTCTAAGATTCCACCTCACTCCAGTTAGAATGGCCAGGATCAGGAAAACGAACAATAACAGATGCTGGAGGGGATGTGGCCAGGAGGGATCACTACTACACTGTTGGTGGGAGTGCAAACTCATTCAACCACTATGGAAAGCAGTATGGCAGTGCCTCAAAAGGCTAAACATAGAACTCCCCTATGATCCAGCAATCCCACTACTTGGCATTTACCCAACCATCCAGAATCTAGGGCATACTAAATCCACTAGCACAACAATGTTCATTGCAGCATTATTCACCATAGCAAAGATATGGAACCAACCTTGATGTCCCTCAGTTGATGAGTGGATCAACAAGTTGTGGTATTTGTACACAATGGAATTCTATGCTGCTATCACAAAAAATGACATTGCCCCATTTGTTAGGAAATGGAAAGACTTAGAAAAAATTCTATTAATTGAAGTAAGCCAGACTCAAAGAACTTAGGCTCAATGGTTTCCCTCATTTGTCATAATCAGTAGAAACCTTGGGCTCTACTAGCAGAGATCTGCAATAGAGCAAAATCTTGATACCTAAGGCCATATAGTATGAAGCTAATTGAAAGGACCTCCAAGATATTGAAACAAAAGCCATATAACGAATGATGGTTGTCCTTAATCTACTATGTTATCTCTCATCTCCTTTGCTGTCCCTTGGGTATCTCATATTGTTACAGTATCTCACTTTGTTATCTGATACACTGAATTTATTTGTATTTGGTTATTTGAAATTTGATAGGGAAGGGGGGAAAACCAAGATGGGGGGCATGGGGGGGAGGGTAATGTGTTCCAAGACATGTGAAAGGGTATCAATGTAGGTGAATTAATGTACTTTCTATCTGGCAAATATCATGTAACCCTTTTATTAATTACAATAAAAATATATTTAAAAAATAATAAAAATAAAAAAATGCTTGATATATAGATCAATTATAATTCCTAGGTTACCATATGGTAAGGATAAATTCAAATTTAGAAATAATGATGACCTGTTTTACACAAACTGTTTACCCATCATTTAATTCATACCAAGTGCAATTATATGCTACTATCTTTAATAATTAATATTGAATGCAGATCATATGATCAAAATTGTTAAGGTTATTTCCAATTATAGATGGCAGAATTCTGCTCAGTTCTGCAATATTCTAATTGAATTTCACCAGTGCTCTGAAAGTCTTAAAACTCTTCCAATAATTAGGTCATGCTTGAGTTTTAACCTCTAAGAAAGAAATGTTCCAGATTTATTTCTTTATCTATTTATCTACTGGTGGGTAAGGGAGAGGAATCTGAGACTGTAGTAATAGTATCAACATATACACATGAAGATGGAGCCAGGTAGCATGAGGGAATGAGTGGGGTTGGGAGAGACTATAGAGAAAGACACCAGCAGCTTCACTCACCAAGACAAACTGGGGGAGATCGCACTCAGACAATAGACATGGCATCTGGTCTATTATTACTTAATGATAACGTATAAACATATATATATAAATATAATCAACTGGACTTCACACACACAAACAAACCACACACTCTCTCTCTCTCTCTCTCTCTCTCTCTCTCTCTCTCTCTCTCTCTCTCTCTCTCTCTCTCTCTCTCTCTCTCTCTCTCTCTTTTGGATATAATCTTATTTCCTCAAGCAAACATGCTCATTTCATCTAACTGCAATTATCCAGACAAGAAAAATATTAAGAACAGTTTTATTCTTTCACAGATATTAATTCAGAAATGTTCTTACTGAAGTGAAAGGCAACACAGAGAGATTAAAATAATAAAATTGTAGTAAGATAAATTATTACCAGATGTATGCTATCTACTTTTACATAATGTGTGGGGAAATGAATGTCCATAATACCTTCAGTGATGGAATTTGGCTATACATACCAAGACATGAAAAAATGTTTTCAAAAGCTTTAGAAAAGGTGATATAAAATCTGAGTTCCAGAAGAAAATTTCTCACAATGAAGTATAGTTAAATCACTGTCTTTTAGAATCTTCTAATTATTTGTATTCTTACTCTGCTGTCTATTTTTATCTTGTTTTATAGACAGTTGTGTGCCCTTTTCCTATTTGGTTTTAAGTATAAATATTTCAAATTAAGTAATTAAAAAGGCAGAATGCTGATTTTCATCATGGCCTCCCTCACAGCTCTTGGCACCATGGTACCTTTACAAAGGTCACACCAATGCCAGTCTCAGCTGCCAGTCTTAGAGTAGAAGGCTGTATTGGAGAACTGCAAACCATCTCTATCTTAATACACGCTGGTTTTCCTAGTAGCAAGATTTCGGTGAAGATACATATCCTACTGGCTGTCTGTCTTACAATACAGAGCCTGTCGAATGTGAACATCGTGCTTGTCCTGAGGAGATAGCAATGGATCTGTTGGAATCTATGGTACAGTGGAAATATCATGATGATTTCAGTGGGACCCATACATTTGGAGGCCGCCAAGAATTGTGTGGAAAAAAAAGTGACATAAACTTTGCAAATCATACTTTCTTCTTCCGTTCAATGTGAAACAATATGATTTCCTCACAAACCTACAAGAAAACAAAGAATAAGTTTGTGTATGAATCTCTTCTAAAATGTCAGGTAATACTGAGGAAAAGTCCATAGTGTGTGATAGTGTGATAGTGTGTGTGTGTGTGTGTGTGTGTGTGTGTGTGTGTGTGTGTACGAAGGCTGGGACTCAGGGCCTTCTAGGTCTCACCGGATTTGTCACCTGAGACTGTCCCTCCACATATACAGCCATACCATTGCTTCTGAACTTTGACTGGTTAATGGAAATACAAGTGGCACAGACTTTTCTTTCCCAGACTACTCCTGAGTAGCTAGGATTATGGGTGAGAGCCACCAATGCCTGGCTACTATCTGATCTCAGTGTTGATAGTTCAGTTTTCATTACTACTTGTCGATTGTCAAAATGGGTTCAGCGTAACACTTTATACACATGCGCCAAGGATTTAGGCCATCACCACCTTCACACCCCACCAGCCCCCAACCTTGGCTTGTCCATTTTTAGTGACTTTTTGCTTCTCACTGTAGTCTTCGTGGCCCAGGTGTTAGAGAAGGCGGCCAGTGTCTGCCTTTCTGAGTTTGACTTTTTCATGCAGCAGAATGGTGTTCAGTAACACCCATTTTCTTGCAAATGACATAAAATTTATTTCTTTACTCCGTTATGTGCATATATGCCATTTTCTTTTTCTCTTCGTGTGCTAATGTGCCACAAGCCTGGTTCTCTATGTGGCTACCTTGAGCTGCTCTTCAGTAAACACAAATTCTCTTGTACTCGTGTTGCTTGCTGGCTTTGATTACTTTGGATATATGCCCAGGAGTGATAGAGTCAGATTCATATGGAAGTCCTATGTTTAGTCTTTTGAGAAAATGCCATGGTGGCTGTATTTAAATTTGCATTCTTCCAAACTCTATGGAAATTTTTTTCCTCTGTCTTTTCCAGCCTTTGTTATTTGTTTTTACCATAGTCTCACAGATAAATATGTAGGAAGTGTTGAACTGTGTATATTACAAGAGTCATATGTACTCAGGGGTGTGGGTCTAAGGATGATTGAAAGTTCTCTTGTCCTCTCGTGATTTTTCTCTGTGATTATTACAGAGAATTACATGCTTTATTTATTTCCACTCACTTAAACAAGACTTTACATGATTGTATGCAGTAACCCTTTGTCAATTTCGTGTGTGTGTGTGTGTGTGTGTGTGTGTGTGTGTTCTATGAATGATGTTTGCTGCAAAATTTCACTGTACTTATTTCAGCTGGGAAAGCTAAATGGAAGTTTTCTCAACCAGACAAATCACGGTAAGACTGCTATATTCAAACAAAAGGTGATTTGTGAATTTTCAAAAGTCAATGAAATAAAAATAATTTTCGGGGTTGAAACTGGGCAATTGATTGTATTTGTATTGGCATATAGAAAAGCTATAAAACATAAATGTCAGTTTCCTGTCTGAATAGCTTTAACTCTTACAAGTCTAAATCTTTTTTGACAAAAGGTTTGTGACTGAGTGTGTTTTTTCTTTGCACTCTGATCATTAAGACAAGCTTCCTTTTGCAATTATTGGTATAAAAATTTCCGTTTGGTGTTTGTTTCACAATAATAAAGAATTACCTAAGTTGACTTCTGATTTTGATTATTTTTTCAAATATAAAACTTCTATATTTTTCAGTCATATTAATTTCCATCTTTTCTCCTTTCCTTTGAATCCTATCATTTTATTATTTTATTATTTACTTATTTAGATTTTGACAGAAGTGGGGTTTGAATCCCACGTTTTGTACTCACTGGATTGGCACTTAGCCACCAGAGATATATCTTCAGTCATTATTGTTGCTTGTAAATCAGAGCTGGCGTCATTCATTCTTTACTGCCCAGGCCGTCTTAGAACTACAATATTCCAAGTTATTAGGATTAATGTTGCACGCCACGAGTGCTTGGCCTGTCCAATAGTTGTTCATTTGTTTATTTTGTTAGTAATGGTGATTCCACCCAGGGCCTTCCTACAGTCGCTTAGCTTTTTCCATCAAGGCTGTGTGAGCCCCAGCTTCCCTGCTGGGGGTTTTGTGGTTAATCGGTGATAAGAACCTCATGGATGCTTTTTACCCTACTAGTTTCAAACTGTGATCATTTGATCTCAGTCTCCTGAGCAGGAAGGCTTTCAGGTGTGAGCTACTAGCTCCTGACACTTCACCACTTATTCTTAATAAGGTAGGACATACAGACCAGGGTGACATTCTCAATGGAGAAAAGAGACTGAGAAATCTCTTAATAATAGCAGTAAAATAAAGATATGGTTTTCTTGGAATAACTGGTAGTAGAATTAATATCAGAAATACAATAAAAATAACAGCAGCCATAAGAACAAAATTATCATTGTTTTTGGCTTCTGAACAGACTCATGTATTATGCATTTGCCTCTTTCCATTTCTGCACTGGCTCCCCAGTGCAGGAGCTGCAATTTGACAAGGACCATTCGAAGCCTGAAGACAGAGGTAACTGTGTTTTGATGGATGAATCACACCCCGGGGGTGATGCAGCTCCAACAGGTTTTGCTAAAAATCTCCAATTTATTTAATTTTTAGGTTGACAAATTCTGTGCCTGATCAGATTCGCATAGCAGTAATTTCACTGCACAAAGTCTAAGCAAACCTGGAAAAATCGCAATGAATTATACAGTGATGTAAGAATCACTCTCAATGTGCCGTTAATTAGCTTGTTCTTAAAAAAAAGTGTGAAATGAGGAAGAATCTCAGACATATATCAGCTTTTCTCATGACTATGATTTCAAAAATGTAGCAATAAAAATGGTCCAATTTCACGCATTCTTTGTGAAAGAACAAGGGGAAGTATTTTCCTGTGTGTGTGTGTGTGTGTGTGTGTGTGGTGTGTATGTGTGTGCATTTGCACGTGCACACAAATGAGTACCTAGGTAAATAAACAACATAACTCTGTTGCTTCTTTTCTAATTTTATACGTTGTGTCTATGTCATCCATCCCTCTCAATATCCACTTTTATCATCTACACTTACCTCTCTCATCTCTTATCTCCATACACAGCTGTATCTTCTCTATATCACCTTTCTACATCTAATGTATATAGATTTTATTTGCAATATGTTTATTATATATGGTATTTATAGGCTCATGCATATTTTAATGGAGGAAGGGGGCTACATGATTACTGTATATAAAGTATATCTAAGAGATATTTCATGTGCACATATTCTAGGCCAGGTGGCATATTTGCACTCAGTAGTCTTGTGACTTTCTCAAAAGGCTCCTGTAATATTAATATTTTTTTTCTGTACCTCATCTTAGGTGTGCTGCTGCTGGAAGCACTGGCTTTGCCCTTGCTCTTCCTTCCCCTTCCTTCCTCCTCCTTCCCCCTCCTTCCCCTCTCCTTTCCCCTCCTTCCCCCTTCTTCCCCTTCTTTCCCCCCTCCCCTTCCTTCATGCTTTCTTCCCCCTCCTTCCCCTTCCTTCCCCCTCCTTCACTCTTAGCCCTCTCTCACTGCTACCTGTTCACTGGCCTCCTGATTCTCCTCCTGACTTTGCATCACACAAAGCTTCCAGAATGCTGCTGCCAGATTTCCAGGAGCCCAGAGAGAGCCCAGGGAAATCGACTCCTTTGAATGCAGGTGCGGCCACCCTGGGCCGGCTCCTGGTTATTAGGGCTAGTTGGTAAGCATTCTTTAATCCAGGTGATTCTCCTGAACTGTTGACTGACTCACGCCATCTTCTCCTTTTGATTTATTTAGACTATAATTAGTTCTAAAATAGGGAAATAAAAGTAGGTGAAACAACAAACAAATGTGTTTCAGGCACCTGAAACTATATGTCTGTTTGCATGTTAGATTTGGGGGAAGTTGTAGTAAGTAATTGCAAAGAATAGTTGAAGAAACACTGGAGATTTCATGGAAAGGCAATGGAGGAAGTTGTCAGAGAACTATTCCCATGACACTGACATGTGAGAGAAGCTGGAGAGCTTACACTTCCTCAGCACATGAGTTCCTAGAGTCATGAAGCAAAAGTTCCTCTTCTCCATGAGAGCAAATCCACACGTTCTTCGTTAATGGGATTATAATGCTAAAAAACTGGGAAATATTAGACAGTGCCCAAAGGAAACATTTCTGGGAGAATGCAAATAATTTTAAAATTATGACAAAAATTTCTCAAGTAGCTCAGCATGGTAGAGCAAGACTGAAGTCTTAGCATGAGGCAGATAAACTGCAGATGTAAAGCCAATATGGTTTCCCAGGGAGACTCTGTCCTAAAAGAAATCAAATTACAAGGGCTAGCTAACATTTTATCAATATATGGATATGTCATAATGATATCCTGAAATGCTAACTGAAAAGGCAAAAAGGATATTAGATAAAGATCTATTGGCTTATGCTACGATTTGAATAAATATACATATTTAAATTTTTCAAATACTCCTTTGTAATCAGCAAATTTTCTATTTGTGATATTTGTAAAGTGCTCATTTATCTACCTTGTTGTAATAGTATGTTAAAGTTTTTGGGGTGTGTGTGTGTGTGTGTGTGTGTGTGTGTGTGTGTGTGTGGTACCAGGAACTGATTTTAGTCTTAGCGGTGAAGCAGTCATTTCAGACATTCGGAAGGCAGTTACTGAGCAGCTATGTGCCATACGTCACGAGTGTATGGTGTTTTGAAAAAGGGCAAATATGTTTTGCACATGTGATCAAATATAGCCTTCTCAATAATCCTTTATTTGGGAATCCTTCACAGACAAATGAAATAAGATATTTTCCAAGAGTTTGATGGATGGTTATTAGGAGAAAAGAGCAAGGCTCAACAAGGCTTTAAATGAACAAGAGCTGGCTTTCTTTGGTTAGAAGTTCACCTCCTCCTTCTACTAGTTCTGACACTTTCCTCAGGAGCTGCTGCTCTAAGCAAGGCGTTCACTTCCTGCTATGATTGTTCACTAATTGAGTTGCATGAATTTTAGGATGTGTAACAGTTTGCTTTATAATGTTACACATATTTATCAAGAAAAATGCCAGGACTTACTAAAGCACCTTTAATATTTAATATTATTAAAGCACCTTTCAATGTCATGATTGTGATAAAATATTTTGACAACCACTTGGAAAGTTAACAAAGCATATGCTTCATAAAGCTTGTGCATACATCATTGTAACTCAAGCACGGCAACATTTTGTCAATTCAATAAGTAAATGGCCTGTTTTTTTTTTCTTAAGAATCCAAGCTAAATTATTTAGTTAAGAATATATCTGAGATTGCTCATGCATCATAGTCTTCACGTTGTGGAGAGAAGTAGCTAGTTAAATGGTGTGTAGTTACCCTTGGCTGGTACTTTAATGTAGAGCATTAATGAGAAATTTGTGTAGCTGTTATTCATAGCAAAGCAAGAATTCATACTCTGATTTCAAATATTTTGCTATTAAACTATGACTTCTATTTCAAAATACGTTATTGACAAGTCAGCAGGGATCCTTGCATCTCAGCTTCTCGAGTAAGAAGGCTAGCACCTCACTCTGCAGACGCTACATACCTGAGCCACTTCAGCCAAATGATCTCTCCCAGCAGTCTTTTTTAAGTTTGTTATACATTATTTGGAACAATTCAAATCATTTTCAGTGGAAGTATTCAAAAATGTGATCCACTCACAAGTAGAAAACATACCAACAAAAGTTAGTAATTTTTGTGAAATAAATCCATATGCATGTGCATGTACACTTACTCATAGTGTTTTTTAATTAACTACTTTTATCTTGTACTTCCTGACTTCCGTAAACCATCATCTTCAATTCTACCAATTTTCCTCTACCTTCAGTCATATCTGTCTAATGGTGGCTACTGCTGGAAGGCATTTACCTCACTGTTTTCCACTATTTTTTTTAATCAATTGTAGCATTTGAACCTTGGGCCTGGGCCCTGTCCCTGAGCGCTTTAAGCTCAAGGGTACCACCCTCTCCCTTGAGCCACAGCACCACTTCTGGTTTTCTGGTGGTTAATTGGAGATAAGTCTTTCTGACTTTTAAGCCCAGGCTGGCTTTGAGCCATGGTCCTCAGATCTCAGCCTCCTGAGTAGCTAGGATTACAGGCATGAGCCACCACACTGAGCTTACTATTTTAGTTCTTTTAGCTCTGATCTTTATCTAAATCAATTTGAATCAAAAGCAAGATATGGCCCTTGGGGTAGGGCAGAGGAAAGGAGAGGGAAAGAAAGACACAGAGATGGGGGAAGGGAAAGAGAAAGGGAGGGAAGGAGATATGGGGGGAGGGAGGAATAGAGAAAGGGAGAGAGACATTATTCTGCCTGCAGTGTATTTCTAGTCTTCAGCAGTAAAGTTCCATTAAAAGTGAATTTAAAATGTAGAGCATAGTTGGACAGATCAATTATGTTGTGTTTGGAGACATAGAACATAGCCTTCTTCGTTTAAGAGGAAAAGGTAAAATTCTGTTTCACATATTGTACAGAACTTGTACAAATGGCTCAAGGGGTGAGCGAGTGCAGGCATTCTCAGAACTCCACCCAAGGGGCCCACAGTTGGAAAGCAAAGCGGCAGGAGGGGCAGGGGCTGGCACAGCCATCAGAGCAGAGTGTGCCCTGTGGGAATCCAGACTTGGGGCCTGGATGAGCCGAGAGCTCTTGCTCCGTATCCGGCTCACATAGACTTCCTGTGCTTTGAAAACGAATTCTCACCTACTGTCCAGTGTTCCTCAAGTCATTATGGATGCATAGGCGTGTGTGTGTGTGTGTGTGTGTGTGTGTGTGTGTGTGTGTGTGTGATGCTTCCTGTCCTGTTTGGGGCATACCAGCACAATAATTATTAATACATGGATAGCCTGGGTTTTCATATCTGTGGATTCTGTACTGCACATCTGAGGTTGTTATTTACAGTCTTTTATTAGACATAAAGAACAGTCTTTGATCATCAGTCAGAGTTCAGCTCACGAGCAATAATGGATAGACAGTGTCTGTCTAAGCCCGGGTGGAAGGCCATGAGCTCGCTGCCCTTTGCGCGGTCAGGAGCACGGCTTCCTTGACCATTCCTGGAGATCTTCAAACTCGGGGTTTGTTTGCTGACCTTCTGGTGACTCTGAGTTCACAGACACCTGACCTTTTGGCGGGCTTGATCAAATGTTATGCTTCCTCAGTGGAAGGACACCCTCCATGCCTCTTCTCCATCTCAAAGAAAGACGATGTTTCTTGGAGAAAATGTTAGTGCCCTGCTCCTTGTTGGCTACTGGTGGCCATCTGGTATCACCGCTCCCTCCAGGGCTGGCCGGCAAGAAGGCCCAGAGATTTGGCTCAGGCCTGGGCACCGCGGCTCCAACACTGCTTCCAGTTCCTCCCGGCGGACCTCTGCTTCGGGGCTGCATGCTCGCTCTCGCCAGAGAAGGTCGGGGTGAACCTCGGGGCCGCTGCTAGGGCTCCAGCTTCCTTCCCTGAGCAGTCCCCACCTGTCACTTGTGAGACAAGGATTCTTTGTCCTATGATCCAACCCTGCGAAGCTCGGTTTTAGTCATCTCACTTGATCATTGGTTTCCTCCCACTAGCCGAGGAGGGCAGAGAGCCCATGGCACTGAGGAGTCCAGCCCCATGCCCAGCACCCACGCCTGTTGAGGAGAAGCCACCCCAACCGGGGGCCCCACGAACCAGTGAGGGGAGGGTGGCCTCGGTAAGAAGCGAAGAGAGGTGCTATGTCTCACAGGGTGTGCTCATGCAAGGCCTTCACCTGTTAGAGCAGACTCCACCTAGCCACTCAGGACAGTTTGAGGCAATACTGCTCCCCGTCCAAGTATCTATTAGATGCTCTTAAACGACATCATTATTTTTAGGGGCTTTGTGAATATATCACTGTTTTTGCTAGCACATGCTTACAGACTTTAAATCCTGTTCTAATTTCTATTACTGCAGTGTGTGTGTGTGTGTGTGTGTGTGTGTGTGTGTGTGTGTGTGTGTGTGTGTGTAGAGAGAGAGAGAGAGAGGGAGAAAGGGAGAGAGAGAAGGAGAGAGAAAGACCACACTTTCAGATAATTGATGGATAATTTGAGAAAGTATACTTAATAATTGTTTGGTGGACTTTAGGTAATATTCTTTTTTCATATATTTTATGGTAATTAATAGAAGGGTTACAGTCTATTCACCAGATAGAAGGTGCATTACTTCACAAACATTGATACCCTTTCTCATGTCTTGGTCCTCATTTCCCTCCCTCCACCCCCACCCCTCATCTTGTTTTCCTCCTTTCCCTATTTGACTTCAAATAACCAAATATGCATATATACAATATATCAGATAACCAGGTGAAATACTGTAACAATATGTGATAACCAAGGACAGCAAAAGAGATGAGAGATAACATATTCTTAATAGCCAAAAAATAGAATTTTATTAGTCTGGATTTGTCCACATGTTAGTTTTTCTACTAATTTTTTCCAGGTTGTAAAAGTTATCAAAGTATCACGTTTTGGTCAGTCCTGGGCTTAAACTCAGGGCCTGAGCACTGTCCTTGGACTTTTTCAAGGTTAGAGCTCTACCACTTATCCACAGAACCACTTCCAGCTTTTTTTTCTATGTATGTGGTACTGAGAATTCGAACCTGGGTCTTTGTGCATGCTAGGCAAGCCCTCTCCCACTAGGCAAAACTCCTGGCCCCTGTTGTGGATTTAAAAAAAGAATTATTTTATTGTCTGGTAGTGGATAGAGGGTTTACAGTTACATTCATCAGATATTAAGTACATTACTTCTCACACATTGATATCCCTTCTCATGTTTTTGTCCTTGTTACCCTCCCTCCATCCCCTCCCAACCATCTTATCTTTCCCCCTTCCATTTCCTATTTCAAATAAAGAAATAAACGTATATACAGTATACCAGGTAACTAAGTAAGATTCAATAACCACATGAGATTAGCCATAACGGGAAAACAAGAGAAAAGAAATAACAGAGTACATTAAGAACAACAATCACAAAGATAAACCTCTTGTTTCCATATCCTGGATATCCTTTCATTTAGTCTCATCCTAAATGATTTTATATACCTAGATTTTGAGCTATTGTAATCCTCTGCTAGTTGAATCCTAGATGTATACTAATTATTACAAATGAGGAAAGCGAGCCTTATGAATGGGGCAATGTCAGTCTTTCTGATGGCAGCATAGAATTCCATTGTATATAAGTACCACATCTTCTTGATCCAATCATCTACTGAGGGACTTCTGGGTTGGTTTCATATTTTAGCTATGGTAAATGGCCATTATCAAGAGATCTAATAACAACAGATGCTGGTGGGGATGTGGCCAGGAGGTATCTCTACTACACTGTTGGTGGAAGTGTAAACTCATTCAACCACTATGGAAAGCAGCATGGAGATTCCTCAAAAGACTAAACATGGAGCTCCCATATTAAACAGCAATCCCACTCCTTGACATTTACCCAAATGTCCAGAAACGAGGGCACACTAAACTTACTAGCAGAATGATGTTGACTGCAGTATTTTTCTTTTATACATAACTACATTTTTCTTTTATACATAACTAACAGTAACAACACATATGTTTATCACCACAGATGAGTTACAGTTTGACTTAAAACTTCAAAAGATAAGCCAGTGGTGGCTCACACCTTGTAATCTTGGCTACACACGAGGTTGAGATCTGAGGATCAAGGTTCAAAGCCAACCTGGGCAATAAAGAACCTACGATGCTTATCTCCAATTAACCTCTACAAAAAGGGAAGTGGTGCTGTGGCTCCAGGGGTAGGATGGTAGCCTTGAGCTGAAGAGCTCAGGGACAACACCCAGGCCAACTTCAAGCCTCACCACTGACCAAAAAAAGATGCAACACAACAAATCTTAATAAAATAGTGTCAAAAAAGAAATATATACTAATTTATTGTATTGGAATATATTTATATGTGCTACATGTGTATGCATATTTTACATACATGTGTATGTACATATGCATGTGTAAGTGCATGATATTTATAGATCAATAGCTAATTTAAAATAAGCCTTCAATATTTCTATTTTACCAATGCATTAAGTTTTGTTAACCCATTTCTATTGAACATATTTAGGCTGTTATTAATATGAGTATTAAGAATATTTTATTGAAGACTTGTTGAGAAGAAATACAATATATATATGAAGAATATATATACATATTTATATTTGACTCTAAATGAGATAAAATTAAATGTAAATGAGATAGGTAGATAAGTCTCTAATAGAAGTACATATGTATATATACATACGTACTTGAGATTATGTATGTAGTATATCTATTTATGTATAAATATATTTATAATGTATATCTAATTAAATGTATATATGCATATATGTGTATTTACAGAAATAAATACATGCATGTAGGTATAACTGTATATATGTATAAGTATATGTACTATAAATATATACATATATTTATGTGTGTATATCTGTGTATATATAGTGTGTGTATATACAGTGAATATACATAGTGTGAATATATACACACATATAAATACATGTATATATTTATTGTACATATACTTATATATAAATATGTAACCATTATATATGAAAGAGTAAATAAAGCCAGGGCAGACCATGATAGCAAACCATTACTGCATTGAGAAAGACTAAGCTGTGTTAAGCAGACATTTTCCTAGAGGAACTAACTGCATCTCCAGGTAATATGTAAAGTGCAAGATCAGATTCTGTTCTCTAGGTGCAAGTATCCATTGTTTATGTCACATATTATTCATGAGCTTAAATCAGGTGAGATCAGATGCATTCCAAATACATTAAATGACCATTAGGATGTGAGCATAAAGTAAAATACAAGACCTTACAGTAAAAGTAACAAAATTACACAGATAAATAATATCAACATGAATAATTTGTATTTGTTCTATAGGCAAAACCTAGATGAATGTGCAGTAATCTAATCAATTAGGCTGATAAATTTCTTAAAAATTATAATACTGCGAAACATTATTTTCCAGAGGAATCTCTATCCTTTTCCCTGGTGCAATACTTTTTTTGCTTTGATTGATTTTGATTTCCTTTTTAGTTTTATTTTTTTGTGTGTAGTTTAGTTTCTGGTAGATGAGTGAGCCTTGGCTAAATAAATGAGTACAATTTTCTCTTCCGAATCAGACAGTTTCCCAAAGAATTAAAAGCATATTGAGCAAGTGTAAGATTTTGTTGCTGTTGTCAGTCACGGGGCTCGAGCTCTGGGCCTGGGCTCTGTCCCTGAGCTCTTCAGCTCAAGTCTAGTGCTCTACCCCTTGAGCCACAGCACCTTTTCTGGATTTCTGGTGATTACTTGAAGATAAGGGTCTCATGGATTTTAGTGCCAGAGCTGGATTTGAACGGTGATCCTCAGATCTTAGCCTCCTGAGTAGCTAGGATTACAGGCGTGAGCCACTGTGCCCAGCTAGTTGGCCAGCTTTTTAAAATACATATTTAACATCCAACTTTCTGCTCTGTCTCCTGCTTTTGCCAGACGGACTTACATAGGAAGGGACAATTAGGTGACCTATTAAAGCAGTACTTATTCCATTAAAAGTTTCCAAAAGAAGGTCAACTTGACTCTTTGTCTTCACAGTATGTGTGAGGAAGTTAACATTTTTAAACTTCCTCTCATATTTATATTCCATCTTAGTCATCTAATCGTTTTCCTTTCTTTAGAAATGATTTGTAATTATGAAGAATTTCTCAGACTCTTCAGATTGTTCTGGGGCTGTGGGAAATTGCTGTCATTGTTTGAGCAGTCCACAGTTTTTAAAGAAAGGATGATGTGGTGTTAGCAGACCTTGGCAAGTGTGTTGCTCAGGGAAGTTACTAAACCGCTTTGTATTGAGCCAGGGTCCCTTGTTCTCTCTGGCAAAAGCCACAAAGGAGTTATCTCCATTGTGCTCAGAACAGAGGCCACCACCACCCGAAGAGAAACCCACATCTCTTTCCTATGCCAGGCTCTCATTATTCTCATTTTCTATAATTTAACAACTTCTCATATTATTCTTAATGGGAAAGTCACACAATATTGAACAGTGACTGCTGTTAATTTCCTGCTGTATTTCATTCGCTTCTTTAGCTTCTGTTGCAAAGTAATTAACAGGTTCTAATTATTATACTGATGGTCTTTTTTGGTGATGAGAATTCAGTCATCTCAGCCTTCCTTGATCCTACAACAGTACATTTGATCCTTCCCAGTAATAATACTCTGGCATCTAGAAGACCATTTTTTACTGAAAAAAAGAAGAGTGATTCTGCAATATAAGGTTTTGTAAATGGTTTGGTTTAGAACAGAGTGATGTAACATTTTATAATGCCTATGGCAGAATGCCAAGTCTTATTTCTGTGGCAGGACAAAGCTGCTGTTATTGTTGTTGTGGTGATTGTTTATAAAGCAAATTACCATTAGAATACACTATTAGCAGACAAGAACATGTTCCCTTGCATTCCACTCACATTGAATCTTTTATTCTTTTATATTTTAAAGGTTGGTGTGGACATTTGCACTCTGAATATATTTGAATGGAATAGAATAAAAGCTGCTTTGCATGGGTTGCTAGTACATTCAACTTCTTCTACCCAGTGTGACAGTTTTCTTCATTTCAAATATTTTGTAATTACTAACGTCTTCAAAGAAACTATTACAAAAGTGTGTGATATGGAATGTACCTGTACTGGCTGTAATTTCGGTTGGACTCCAATAATCAGTACATTCTATTTTGTAGAAGAATTTCATTCTTAACGACTGAGATGATAAATATGAGCAGGGTGCTGGTGGCTAATGCCGATAACCTCAGCTGCTCAGGAGACTGAGATCTGAGGATGTCAGTTCAAAGTCAGTCTAGGCAGGAAAGCCTGAGAGACTGAGTCTTATCACCAATTAATCTCCTGAAATTCAGAGATGGAGCTGTGGCTCAACGTGGTAAAGTGCTAGCCTTGAGCAGAATGAAGTCAAAGACAATACCAAGGCCCTGAATTCAAGGCTCAAAGTTGACAAAAAGACAAAAAAATCAGATGATAAGAATGCAAAAATCCACACAAAGGTTTGCTTCCTATTTTTGTTGAGTTTCAGAATACAAAATGTACTGAAATTGAGTGCCATGAAACAAAATAATTCAATATTAGGTTAGATTAGCAAGAATGGACTTGGTTCTAAGAATAGAAATTTAGATCATAATCAAGAGACATGAAAATTCAAACATATTACAGGTGACAGAAATATATTTATTATTAATCATATTTATGAGTAAAATAAGTATAATTTTATTTATTGATAAGTGAAGAATACATTAAAATCTGACTTAATAATACTTATTTAAAATAGCACTGACCCTTAAATTCTGGGCCTCAAACACTTACTGGGCTTTCTTTGCTATCTGGCTTATTAGTGCTCTACCACTTGTGCTGTGCCTCCACTTCAACTTTCTGCTGGGTAATTGGAGATGGGCTAAATGATTTCATTCCTTCCTTCTTTCCTTCCTTCCTTCCTTCCTTCTTTCTATCCTTCCTTCCTTCTTCCTTCTTTCCTTTTTTTTAAACCTGGGCTGTCATTGAATTCCTATTCTCCAGATTTCAGCCTACTTTGTAGCTGTGCTTACAGGCATAACTATTAACATCCAATTTAGTGTTTCATTGTTATAGCCATTTATCTACAAAGAGGTTACAGTTGCTATTGCTAGAACCTTTATTCTAGGTTTACAGGAATGGGCAAAGTAAATCATGAAAATAGTATTATTTGCTTAGTTTTGACAATCATGTGATTCACCATATACCCTTATTTGAAGTGATTTATCTGTTCATGATAAGACAACTAAAAAATTTCAAAGGCTCTTTGAATCCTTTTAAAAATGATTTAAAAAATGGATGCCACAAAGGAATGCATTTGAATGAATGGCACTTTAAAATAAAAAAAAAGTGACTGTTAGATATGAAAAAAACAACCCAGCCTATCAAGCTTCTTGTCAACACAACCCCCTATGGAGTTGGAAATGGAGATGGGCTGTGCTTCATGCCTGCCTGGCCCACCTTCGACCCAGCCCTGTGGCCCAGGGCACTGGAATGGAGCAGGGCAGAGGCTGCTTGGCTGCACAAGGGGCAAAATCTGTGTGACTCTTACCTACAATTAATCATCCAAAGGCCCATGTGAGTTGTGACTCTCATGTGAGAATACTAGCCTAGAGTACCAAAGCTCAGGCACTGTGTTCAGGGTCTGAGTTTAAGCCCTGGGACTGGCACACACACACACACACACACACACACACACACACACACACACACACACACACACACACCACACAACAAGTAGCTATTGAATCTCCATGGAGTAAGTGAAGGGACTAAAAGCATCACAGAACCTGAAAAACCAACAAACAACATGGTATCTGGGAAACCATAGTCACTAAGCAAATTGAGTTTTCTTTGTCTTTTCCTAGAAGTAAATTGTCACTAATCTTTTAAATGCTAAGGCTGGTCCTTCTTTTCTGTGCTGTGGAATTTCATTCTTTTTTAAATTGTAATTAATTGAGGGGTCACAGTTATATTCACCACATAGTAGGTACATTACTTCTTACACATTGATACCCCTTCTCAAGATTTTGTCCCCATCCCCTCTCCTCATCTTGTTTTCCCCCTTCCATTTCATATTTCAAATAAATAAACGTATAGACAATATACCAGATAACAAGGTCAGATACTGTAACAATCTGAGAATAACCAAGAAACAACAAAAGAGAAGAGAAATCACATAGTACATTAAGAACAACAATCATACATTATAAAGTTCTTGTTTCCATATCCTGGAGGTCCTGTCATTTAGCCTCATCCTATGTGGTCTTATGTATCTAGATTTTGAACAAATGTAGTTAAATTGCTGGGTCATAGGGGAGCTCTATGTTTAGTCTTTGAGGAACCGCCATACTGTTTTCCAGAGTGATTGAATGAGTTCACACTCCCACCAACAGTGTAGTAATGATCCCTCCTGGCCACATCCCCTCCAGCATCTGTTGTTATTACATTTCTTGATAATGGCCATTCTAACTGGAGTGAGGTGGAATCTCAAAATCAAATGTTTTGATTTGCATTTCTTTTATGGCCAGAAATGTCGAGCATTTCTTCATGTGTCTATAGGCCAATCTTATTTCTTCTTCAGAGAACTCTCTGTCTTTTGCCTATCTTTTAATGGGATGGTTGTTTCTTTCAAGATTAGTTTTGGAGAGATTCAATTTCTTTTCAGCTGTAGATATATTTTAGATATGAGGCCTTTGTCTGTTGTATGGCTAGTAAAGATCTTCTCCCATTCTGTGGGCTTTCTATTTAGCTCGCTAGCTATGTCCTTTGCCATGCAGAAGCTCTGCAGTTTAATGCAGTCCCATTTGTCCAAACTTCCTTGAATTTGTTGTGTTTTGGGGTCTTTATTAAGAAAGTTTGACCTGTGCCAAGGCAACCTAGTGTATCTCCAATTCCCTCTTGTAAAGTTTTCAGGGTATCTGCTTTTATCTTAAGATCTTTGATCCATTTGGACTTAATCCTAGTACAGTATGACATAAAAGGATCCAACTTTAGTTTTCTTGCAGGTGCTTAACCAGTTCTGTCAACACCATTTGTTGAAGATTAGGTGGCCATAGGTCTGTGGGTTGATTTCTGGGTCTTCAGTTCTATTCCATTGGTTCTCAGGCCTGTTCCTGTGCCAGTACCAAGCTGTTTTGGTTACTATAACTCTGTAATAGAGTCTAAAATTTGGTATTGAAATTCCTCCTGTGCTGTTCTTTCATTCTTAATCTTTGCTGAAGCATACTCACTCACTCATACCTTCACCATTTATCCCCAATAACCACCAAAAAGTCTGGACTAGAGCTATGGTTAGAGTGATAGAGCACCAGGCTTAAGCAACCCATTCTAAGAGCCAGTGCCCAGCCCCATATTTCAAGAGCTAGTCTCAGCACTAATAAGAAAACCAAATATACTAGAAGTGTTTTTTACACCATGGGTGGCACTCGGTGTCTGGGGAGGTGTCTGAGGAGGCATTGTGATCACCTCTTGTGTTCACTGACCTAGATTGGCAGTCCCCACATAGATTAAATGCCAAAATATCCAGGGTATAATTCTCTAGTAGCATCTCATAAGGTGAGTCCTGGCTATATAAAGCATGGGTGATGTACCGCAGAGGAACTGAAAGCCAAAGATGGCATAGATCAGACCTCTGCTGCCTGATGGAGTCGCCATTCTCTCTGGGCTTCAGGTCCTCACCAGAGCCAGCCCATGTCAGTAGCCCGAAGACTTCCTCAAAGCCTGGCTTGACAGGAGCCTGCGCAGAACAGGGATGTGGATGCTCTTGACTCAGCAGCACAGGCTCAAACTGCTGCTTTTCCAGTTTCTTTCAGTGCAACCTTTGCTAAGCAAATCATATATTCATTGTAGCCACATACGGGGTTTCTGCCTTTAAAGCTTGATTTTTATTAAGCTGCTTCTGCAGCTGCTCCTGTCAGCAGAGAGCACTCACCCTGCTCTTTAGCGTGCCTGGAAGACCATCCACTGTGCTGTTACTGTAGTTGTTATTTCCTATGTAATAAACAGTACTTAATTTAAAGAAAGTATATGTGGGATCATTCCACAACAAATTCTACTAATACCTTGTCTGCTGAAAGGCAATTCCTGACACACTAAATAGATGGAAACATCCTGCAGGTGAAAAAAAAAAGTCATGTTAAAAAAGGGTGAAAGACCAAAGAGGAATACCAGGCAGACACACAATTACAATATTTTATTTAGCCATAACTAGAGATTTTTAAGAATCACATTTTTTGCAACAACTTTCATTACTTCTGTATCTCATTTATATTTTGTTTAGAATTGTGTTTATTTAATGGCATTTTAAATTGCACATCATTGAAGAAAAGCAAATTGTTCTATGAAATAATATATGAGTTTTATTGGTTTGAAATAGAAATAAAATATATTGCTATTTGATCAGCAGCTAAAGAAATTTTTCACTCATATAGTGGATACTAAATCCAATTTTTTCTTTAAAACTACTTGGTGTCTTCTAGCAGCAATCTGTTTAGACTTAATATATCACAACTAGCTCCTCATGGATGATATCTCAGGACTTATGCTACTTAAAATAAGAATTCTATGTTTTTTCTGATCCAGTTATAGGGAAATAGTATTTTTGATTCAGGGTCTTATAGCTATGGTTTCCATTATATTGACAAATCAACACTCAACATATAACACAAGCACTTCTCTCATAATGTGAACATACGTCTACCAGAATCTGTGAGAAGGATCTATCTCATTTCATCATTAATTGTAGATAAAAGTTTCATAAGATTTTCTACCAAGGCAGGCCTTGTACTGTGATTTTCACACCTCAGCCTCCTGGGTAGCTAGAATTGTGTGAGCCACCAGCGCTTGCCCATTGGTATGTCAAGAGTGGATTTTCTTCTTCTTTTTTTAATATGTTATTGTCATGGTGATAGAAAGAGGAGTTACAGTTGCATCTGTACGGTAGTGAGTACATTACTCCTTGAACATTGTTACCCTTCCCCTGTTTATCTCCCACTCTCCTTCCTGCTCATCCCTCCCAGATTGTAAGGTTTATTTCCAACATACCATATTGTGACTATCACTGTTCCATTGGTACATCCTATACCTTAATTGATTGCTAACTCACATGGATTCAACTTCAGATTTCACATAATGAATGGTCTACACCATTTGTGTCTCAAGGAGGCAGGTTCATATAGTATGACTTCTTTCAATTCGGGTTCCACAGTTCAAAAATAAATAATGACTTTGAGTTTTTCTTGACTCCGTATTGCTCACTTATGTTATCATTAAATTTGTTTGATTTTATGCTGCAAGTAAAGTCAAATTGTTATTTCTGAGTCAGCCACCACTTGGCTTCCAGAAATGTATTTCCGGATAGATAAGAAAGTGATGATATATCTGTCAACTCTTCCTTTTTTTCTAAAAGATGATAATGGTGATGATGAATGTTCAAACATTGGAATAAATAATTAGAATTATAGAATTTGAAAAATATTTAAATTGAAAAACATTCTATTTCTTGGGTTCCTTTATCTCTTTAATAGTTAGATCTCAGAGTAGACTGGTAAGAAGTATCCTAAACAAGTTTGTCATTTTGTTTTCTACAAATTCCAGCCTTTTGCAATCTTATTAATATATGTAACAACAGATTTTGATGAGCTTACTGTAATCAACGTTAAAATGTTGCTTCTTTCCCAGTGTTATTGCATCTTTTAATAGCAATATATTGGAAAAATATGAAGTTAAATGTCTCAACCCTCACTCTAAGTAATATAAAATTCCTTTTTCCATTTATCAGCACAAAGACCTAGCTGGATTCTCTGAAGGGCATTGTGAGAAGTCCCTTTCGTCATGCCCTTCAGAGGAGATCCAGAAGCACGTTCAGAAGATACTAAGATGCCTGCTTTCATGCATAGAATAAAAAATGGGTATTCTAGCAAGTATTGCTGTAATTTTCTCCTCATGCAAAAGGCTGGCAGATTTGGCATTGTCCAGCGAAGGTCAAGGAAGGGTGGGGCCAGGCTGCAGTGATTCTCCCACTGTGCTGTGACAGAAGCTATAATTTTACTATATGGGGAAATCTGCCCTTGCATAAAAAAATGCAAAATTATGAAAAATCGTGATCACGCTAATGGCTGCCATCCCCCTGTCATAATCGGCCATGACTGAAAATGTGAGAAAGTTGAGAGCAGTCAAGACATATGAGCAAAATTATGAAGGTGGAGCACGAATCACAGCCTTCCTAATAAAGCACAAGTTACAGCTTATTGTAACCTTTTCTAGAAGCATCACCTCAGGCTTTCAAATTCCTTTCCCTACCATAAGCAGATTTATCACAATAGCCAATTGCATGCTTCTCTCATAGGAATTAATCGTTTTTATCTGGCAGAGTTCAATATTTCTAGATCATGTTTTATTTCACTTCAAATCTGATTTGTATAATGATTTCATGCGGAACTCTTCTAGTTATTAGAATTACCTCGTATTTCACAAATATGCCATTTTAATGTCAGTGATAAAATGCATAAAAGTGAAAAGAAGATTTTGCTCTACTGCCACACAATTTTCCTGTCAACTGCCAGCTACTTTTCAGCAGAGACCTTACATTGAGGGTGAGAGTTTGGCCTGTAGCTTGAAAGGCAAATTCAACAGCTTGTGCATCTATGTGGCTTTAGAGTCTGCAGTCTAGCTTGGCTGATGATTGACAATAGTAAATATTACAGAATGTAAAGTAGCTGACTTTACTAGTCCTTCTTGGAAACTATGATTTTAACAAAATGCTCTAATACTTCCTTTCGGGAGACACATTTAAGAAACAGTTAACAGATATTTTAGCACTTCAAAAATATTTGTTTTAGTGTTCAGTATGACTCAATAACACTACAATCAAACACTGATTTTAACATGTCAATATTCTGCTTTCATGTCTGAATTACATATTAAGTAGGACCGGTTAGAAAAATGTTAGGGCTTGAAATGCCAACATTTCATATTTTGATAAGACAACTGGCAAAACATTCCAGCATTTTCTCTGTATTCTTTTCTTTATATAGGATGATTTGTTATGATACTGCCAGAAATTCAGATATTTTAAAATTCATTTTTATTTCTCCTTTCAGACATTATTGTTCAATTACATTATTTTCTCTTTTCTATTCAGAAGTTCTATAAAATGATATTGCAGTTTTACATTTGCTTTTCCTAGTAAAGCATGGTTTACAGTGTTGTCAAATTCTTGATGGCAAGAAACAGTAAAGCTATAATTTTACCACAAGATATTTTTCATTTATCCTGCTTATAATCTCTCTCGTTTTTCTCTTGTCACATTTTCCAAAACCCTTTAACTAGCATACTTACTAAAGTAAGTCCATCAGTGAATTTATCATTCCCACTTTCATTTTGGAAAAGTAGCTCCTTTTTATTAACATTTTACCAGAATTTTCTGCACATACAATGGTTTGTTTCATGTATCTGTATGTTGAAGTTTTTAATTACTGTTCTTTGTTAATGACAGTGATATTATATATATATATATATATAATTTCATGTTAACTTATTTACGAATTACATTTTTACATGTAGTGAAGTGTCTTATTTTTAAATTAAAACTACATTGTTTTACAAATACTTGTAGATATTTATTGTGTTAAGAAGAATTTTCCAAGCATATAGTTTTACTATTTATTGTTTTACATATGTTGAACACCTGATCTATTAAGTTATATGCTTTCATCCATTATGTTTTATCCTTTCCCCTGAAAATGAGGTAATTTTAATTATCTTTCAGATGGCATGCATCTCCACTGAATACACAACCCATAATTTCTTTACCCAGTCATTGATTATTGAGACTCTTTATAGCAGGTATTAGGATACATAACGATATAGGTATTTTTACACTAGTTTTGATTTCCTTAATTTTCTATATTAATTTACTGTAGAATGTTAGGATAATTCATACCTCCGAAGACTCTTAGTTCTCAGTGATATTTCTTGTGTCACAAGTGGTCAATTTTAATTGTGAACCTTGTTCTCTTACCTGTACAACCAGTTTCTTTAGATTCCAGGTACTGGGAACTTTGCTGTTATTGTTGCCTTTGTCGTTTCTGTTTCTTCCTCAGATTGCAGCCTCCAGAGTCGCTGAGATTTCAGGCAGGCGCATCGGGGCCAGGCCTGTACTTCTGTTTTCCGAAGCAGGGACACGATTGGCTGATGACATTGCGCTGGGCGCCCAGCGTGCATCCAGTTCCCCAGATCTATGCATTTCCAGTAAGTTTATCAGAAGATTTCCCCCAGTTTTTGTTAGATGGCGCGTCTCCTTGTGCAAACCTCTGGCAACAGAGGTAAACAAAGAAATATTAAGAATTATTTTCTGCCCAAACCCACAAGAGAGAAGCCGTGAGGAGGGTGGGGGTCAAAGAGGAAACGTGGCGCGGCCTTCAGTCAAGTGAGGTTTTGCAGAGCTGGAGGGGGCAACCAGGACCGAGCCCTGCGGGGTCCCTGGCCTGGAAGACCCATCTTCCTTGGAACCAGCCATGGCACATGATTTTGCAGGGCACAGCTTCTGTCCAAGAGGGAAGACTGGAGTGTAAGACAGGTGGAGCCTGGCCAAAGGCACTCTTGGCTCTCTTGGCTTAACGCAGCACGTATTTTCCTCCCTTGGATTTGCCAACATTGAAAATTGGCTCTGGGTTGCGTGTGGCCAGTGGCAATAAGACCCAGATGGCAGCTGTGGACATCTGGCTGGACAAGCCCTCCAGAGGGCTTCAGAGTTGCACAAGTGGGCAAGAGCAACTACACTTTATGTGGCAAGCCGTTATTGGGTGATTTCCTTGCATAGCAAACCCCAACCTTAGTGATCAGCTCGAGTGTCTGTCTTTGTATTTTACCTGTCATTTCAGGTGGTGACAGGGAGGAAATGGCTGGGCAAGAATCAGATGTCTCCAATTGCTCTCACAGTAGGCTGTTGTTCATTTCAAATATAAAAATTGACTCAAACGTGGATTCTTTGCTTTTCATATTAATTTTCATAGTAAATGTGATGTGAAGAGAGTGACAGTTATGCAAGTCAGGTATGGATCGCACTTCTTACTGAACAGTGTCACCCCCCCTATTGTCTCTTACATCCCACCCCCTCCACAAGTTCTTTAGTTCGTTTCCAACAGTGTTTAGTGAGTATCACTGCTGAATTAGTTCACTCTTTCTCTTGCTGTTTCTGTGCCCCCCCCGTCATCTCCCCAAATCAGCTACATTTACATATAAACAAAAGGTACAGAAAATTTTAAAAATATGGTAAAAGGGAAAGAAACAGAAAAATGCACAAAAATAAAGTCAAAAAACAAAATAAAAAACCTCCCGGGCCAGGAGTGTGCCTAGTGGTAGAATGCTCACCTAGCATGCATGAAGCCCTGGGTTCAATTTCTTGTTACCACATACACAGTGAAAAAAAATAGAAGTGGCACTGTGGTTCAAGTGGCAGAGCACTAGCCTTGAGCAAAAGTGTCCAAAGACAGTGCCCAGTCCCTGAGTTCAAGACCCAGAACTGGCAACAAAACCAAACAAAAACCTCTGATTCCAGGTCTTACGTCTTAGAGTTCATCTTGATAAGCATCATTTTATGTGAGCATATGCACATGAATATTGAGCCTTTGTGATCCTCTCCTAAGAACTTCTTCCCTTGTTCTCCTTGTGTGTCTATTTAGAGTCTTGTTTAATTTATTATGTCCTAGTGCAATATGACATAAAATATCTTTAATACAGATGAAGTGTACAAAAGTTTGCTAACAAAACTAAATTGGAAACATCAGCTTGAGTTATCTATATGTTGGCTATGTTTATTTGTTGTTACCCCAAGACTGAATTAATTAGCAATACTGTATTTTTAAATGCATTACTGATAATGTGAGAGTAATTGATTATTTTATTTATATAATAATGTAACTACTTGGTTTCACACGATAGAACTTGATGGAAGTAAAATTGAAATGTTTATAACAAAGAACCAAAGAACATTCAAAACAAAACATTGGATAGGCAGCAATTTATCTGCTCTAAGCAGCGACAGGAATCCAGAGGCTCAGATGAGGGCTCCTGGTCTCTGCTGCTAATTTGCTTTCAGAAGCAGTGCCTACCAGAGATGCCAGCTGTCCATGCAGTGACATGGATAGCATCGGTGTGTCCACTTGCAGGTGACTGCGTTATTGTGAACGTGTTTCTGTGGCTGCTTTTGGAAAGGTCCATGAGAGAATAGTTCTGTGCAGTTTGAATTACTGACCCGCATGTGTCTCTCAGTGGACTAGCCACCAAGAAAATCAACGCTCGGGAAGCCTGGCCCTGCCAGCCGGCCTCTGCAATGTGGGACTCACAGCTCATGTAGGCTTAAGGATAGAACACTATGTATCTTGACAAATATCTTTATCTTTGAATATGTTTCTACTTAAGAAAATGCAAAGGACAGCCCTTATAACACGTCATTGATTATATATCTATATATATATATATGACTAATATTATGGAATGAATATTCAGAGTGCTTTTCCCATGTCCACATAACAGCACACTGTGCTTTGATTCTCTCTACTCTTCTCTGGTGCGCATCTGCCAGGGTCTTCAAGACCAGGCTGACGAGACCCGAGTCAAATTAAGGAGCAGGCAGACTTCCTGCTCACAGTGCCATGGAGACAGTGGGAGGCTGGGGAGGGGCAGAGGAACCTGCTGCCAGGAGGATCCAGGGCTCCCCAGAGACTCCAGGAGAAATGGCTTCTGGGAGTTACCCATGGGTGACCCAGCCCCGTGAGGCCTCCGGGCCCAGCCCTGCCCATCACTGCCTGGAGGACGGTAGCGTGCAGGGGCCTGTGCCTAGTGGAAGATGATGGCAGGCCAACCCTGGCTCTCTTCTTCCCTACAGGTCCCTCAGTTCACCAGCACTAGATTGTTGGACTGGGAGCCTGATTCCTCAGAGTCACAGGATTTGTATTCTCCCCAGCACACACTATACCCAAGAGGACAGGTTTGTGTCCACTTGTCCATTTGCACACAACCCCATAGTGTGTGTGCCTGTGTGTGGCTCTTCTCACCGGGCTATGGCTGACCACGTCACTAACTTTGAGCTTACTAAGAAAACCAGTCTGCAGCTGCTATCTTTTCGTCACCACTGTAAACAACCCTGACCTCTCCATTTCAATCATTGTCTAATGCTAATTAGCCTCAAATGTCTACTTCGTCCTTAAACCACCCTTGAAAATGCATTACTGATATTTACTCAAGTCAGTCATATTTTTTAATATACTGAATTAGCTCTAAAATGAACTCTCAAAGAACGAACTCATTTTCCTCCCAGACAACGTATATCTGTGGTTTTTTTCCTTTTAATTTCATTTTGCTTTTTGGTCTAAATCTTCCCTGTGATTGAATTATATAATTAAGCCAGAATAAAGAACAGTGACCTGAGAACTTTCAGTAAATTGATGGTTAATGTTTTGCCCACATATAATAAGCATAGTTGAGCCTGTCAGTAAATAATTCTTGATTCTCTATAGCAGCTGATTTCTATACTCTCCCTACCATTTCCATTCTTCTTTCTTTTTAATTTAATTTTGTTTGCTTGTTTTAATTTATTTTATTCTGGTACCAGTAGCGTCTTTTCTAAACACATTCTATTGAGGCCCATGTTAATTTTAAAATCTTTGTCTAATGTTCACAAGGCAAGATTTTACACCAGTGCTAGACTTTGATGTTCCACTTTTCTAAAATTCTTGGTAATGTAAAAGCACAAAATTGAAGGGTTTTTGATTCACAGGTTATCTACTTTTGCTAGATGTAACCATTATGCAAATTATTTTACTTGAACAAGAAATCCACTTAGATTTTCTCCACAAATTCATCAATCATCTTTAAATAATCTTCAGCCCTCCCCAGTATTACATAAACCCTCCATCCAACCAGAAATCACAGCATGCTCTCATGTGTGTTTGTGTGTGTGTGTGTGTGTGTGTGTGTGTGTGTAACAGGAATGAACTCAGGGCCTGGGCACTCTCCCTGAACTTTGTCTGTGAAGGCAGACACACTCTTAAAGCACACTTTCACTTCCAGATTTTACTCGTTAATAGGAAATAGGAATCTCATGGACTTTTCCTCCTGGGCCGCCTTTGATTCACAACTCTCAGGTCTCGGATTGCTGAATAGCTAGTATGACATGAATGATGGACAGGTGTTCAGATTGCGTGATTGTGAGTTGCTTAAAATCTGGGATTTTCCAGTAGCTTGGTGTTCCCAGTCAGGGCTCAATGTCACATGATATTGCAATAAGGAATATTCATCACAAGATGTGAAGTTTATTCAGGCAAATGTAGAAAACACTGGGAGAGTTTGGCAATAAGTCCCTTGTATACATTTGTTTTTCTCCTTATGCCTTCTTTGATCATACTGTCAAGGCATTTATTAACACACACACACTTTCTGCAAAGCATCACCAGCCAGAGACAGTGCTCCCACATGTTTCCTGTCACAGAGAGGGTTAAACTCTAAGACATATGCTTTACTTATGAATTGAAATAACTCACCAAGAAAATTTCACAATTTATCTCAGCAAACTGTGTGGGAAAATAAATAAGTTTTAAAGTATTAGGAAAAAAATTTATCCTAAGAAATGTGTGAGTGAGAAAAAAGGAAATACCATATTTTCATAACATCAAATTTATCCTCCCCAAAGTATAATCTTATCTATGCAATAGGCATCAGAAAACTGATGATATTTGTCTGCTTTTATAAATATCAGTTTTTCTGATATTTATCAAACTGACATTTGAAATTCTTAACATACACCCTATACACATGGCAATTTGAAGATCAAAATTTTTGTTTACAAAGTACCATTACACAGGAAGGAAGATGGCACCAAGACAATAGGGACGCAGCCCAGCTCTCTTTGACAAAAAGAGAGGACCAGGGAGTCCCACGAGCCAACTATCTAAAGAAATCCACAACAACAAACTCAAAAAGCAACGGAGAAGGACTCAAACCGGAAAAGAATCCAGATAAAGCTCACATCCAACTTTCTCAAAGAATTCGGAACGCGAAGACCCCTCCCCCACCTCTCCCCGCCGGATCCAAGCCTCCAAAGCCTGGGAAAGCCGCGAAAAGCGGCAGCTGGCCCCGGGCCAAGCCTCAAAAAGTGGCTTGAGCTGGTGCCGGCTCCACGCTGGGAAAGCACCAGCGGGCTCCGGATCTAATCCACGAAAAGCGGCGGCAGTGGAGGGCGCCAGGCTGGGAGCCCAACGGCTGCAGAAACCAGCACAGAACCGGGCCAGCGAATGGCAGAAGCAGCGGAACCCAGACGCAGAACACAGGCGGGGACCCGAGGGGAGTGAAAGACTCCCCCACCACCGTGGAGCACCTGCAGACGGACACAGAGGCGTGAGTAATACAGCGCGTCCCCAAACACATCGGGAAAGCGGAGGGGGTGCCAAGCAATAGAACTTAACTCAGACCCCAACACCCCGCCCGAGAAAGACTGGCAGGAGGAGGGGGGAAAGGAATTTAGAATCCTGTCCCTCCCCTCAACAGCCCCCTCCCTCAGGCCATTGATTGGAGATTGACAGGCGGGCTACCCATAAGACCCAGCACCCCACCAAGGGAGGCGGGGCTGCCCCAACTCCCACCCGCCCAACGGGCTCAACCCCCAGCCCTCTGACTGGAGACTGACAAGCAGGCGGACCCTAAGACTCAGCACCCCACCAGGGGAGGCGGAGCTGTCCCAGCTCCCACCCGCCCACCAGGCTCCTCTCCCAGGCCACTGGATCTGGAGAGTGGAGGGCACTGGGACTCTGCCTTACAACAGTGGGTAGGGGTGCGGGAAAATAGGAGCCAGCATCTGCCCCCCCTGAATTCCTGAGTGGGGCATCCTCCAGCTGGGAATCCTGAGCAAGACACCCCCCACAGTTACGGACTCTGACAAAGCAGTGGAAACACAGCAGGGAACTAAAGGGCCAACCAGAAGCCAAGCTCCCCTTCTGAGAACCAAAAAGGCCCGGTTCCGCCCTTGAAGCCCATGTCCCCAGCTGGGCCCCGCCCCTGGGAACAGAGGGGTCTCCTGCTGGTCCTGCTGAGAGCCCCTGAAACTCTCAATCCCCAGACCCTTGGCTTGGGGCCGCCTCTGGAAACAGCACAGGAAAACGTCCGCCAACCATGCTCAGACAGAAGCTCGCAGATCCATCCCTTGGTCCACTGTGAGGCCACTGGTTGGGCTAAAAGCTAGTCGTGCAGCAACACATAAGTTTTATTCTAATACTTTCCAAACTTTGTACTCAAATACGCTACCTACTTACCCCCTGACCTCTCTCATTCTATTTTTCTATCTCTGGACCTCTGCTCCTCTTTCAACCCTTATACTGCATGAATCTACACTTAATGGCTGTTGAGCAACACTGTATATCTAGGTGTTTAATTATTCTCTAGGCTCAGAGGGACTTAAAGACAATAGAGATTGGTTTGATAGGCTTATTGTTTGGGGTATAAATCACTTATCAGTGGATTATTAGACTGGTCGGTAACTGCACAAAAAGAAAGAGTGATAACACCAATCAAAATTTGTGAACATCTAGAGTCTGCCAGCTACAGAGGTCTAGGTTGGTTATATCTGAAAAACTATAATCGTGTTTAGTATTAATCTTGCTCCCATTTTCAAATGGGCAGAACAAGAAACTCAAGAAAAATGTCAAATCAAGAAACAACATCCCCCACCCCCCTCACCCAATGTAAACAGCCAATGGAACAGTCACTGGCAAACCTAGAGGAGAGTCTTCCAAGTGCTGTACAAATGCAATTGATAAACATCATTAATGAAAAATGTGAAAATATAAAGAAAGAGGTAAGGGAGGAAGCCATAGCTGAACAAGAGGAAACCATAAACAAGGTGATAAGTGAAAAAGAAGAAGACATAAAGGAGGCCATAATAAAGGTTTTTCAAAGAAAGATGGATGAATTCATAGAATCCACAAACAAAAAGGTGACCGAACTCCAGCAAATGTTCAAAGAAAATAAAGCTACTGAGCTAACCACTCAAATGGAAATCAAGGAGCTAAAGAAATCCATACATGATCTAAAAAAAGAGATGCAAGGCATCAAAAATGAACAATTAGAAGGAAGGGAGATGAAAAATAAAGTAGATAGCTTTGATAGCAGGTTAGACAATGCAGAGGAGAGAATTTCCGGGGCTGAAGACAATTTAGTTATTATAGAGAAAGAATACAAAATGAGTCAATCCAAATCTAGGAAAAATTAGAGAGCGTTTCAGGAGGTTCAAGATACAATTAGGAAGCCTCATTTAAGGCTCATTGGTATTGAGGAGGGCGTGGAGAAAGAGGTCAATGGTATTGGAAATATACTTCAGGGAATCATCTCAGAGAATTTCCCAAACATCCTGAAGGGCAGGCCCATCCAGATACAAGAAGCTTTTAGAACCCCAAACAGACTTGACCAGAAAAGAACATCCCACCGCCACATCGTAATCCGAACTGCATCAATAGAAACCAAAAAAAGGATCCTCAGGCAGCCAGGGAAAAGGGTTCAGTAACCTATAAATGAAAACCAATCAGAATAACCCCAGATTTCTCAGCAGAGACCATGCAAGCAAGAAGTGACTGGAAGCATATATGTCATGCCCTTAAGTCAAATAACTACCAACCAAGAATCCTGTACCCAGCTAAGCTCTCATTCATAACTGAGGGAACAATAAAAACATTCCATTCCAGGGAAAAGCTGCAACAATATGTCTCAACAAAACCAACACTACACAGAATTCTCAAAGATGTTCTATGCATAAAAAACCAAAATAAATGCAATATATGGAAAGAAATGGCACCTAAACAGCATACCATCCAAGGACCACAAGAACTGTCAAGACACAGGCCCAAATAAAAGCTTTTAAAAATGGTAGGACCTAATAAATATCTCTCAATCCTAACTCTCAATATCAATGGACTTAACTCTCCAATTAAACAGCATAGACTGTCTAGTTGGATCAAAGAGCAAGAGCCATCGTTTTGCTGTCTTCAAGAGACACATCTTACCCCAAAAAACAATCATCTTTTGAAAGTGAGGTTGGAATAAACTCTATCAAGCTAACGGCCCCCATACACAGGCTGGAGTTGCCATCCTCATATCAGATAAAATAGACTTCAAACTAAAATTAGTAAAAAAAAAGACAAAGAAGGTTACTACATACTACTAAAGGGATCTTTCCTCCAGGAAGACATAACGATCCTAAATATTTACACACCCAATGCTGGAGCTTCAAACTTCATCAAGCAAACTTTGGTTACACTGAAACCATACATAGATCGAAATACAGTGATTGTTGGTGACTTTAACACACCACTCTCACCTATGGACAGATCAACAAGGCAAAAACTCAACAGAGAAACCTTGGAACTGAACAACTACATAGACCCACTAGATCTAACAGACATCTGCAGAATATTCCACCCAGCAACAACACAATATACGTTTTTCTCAGCAGTACATGGAACATTTTCCAAAATAGATCACATCTTAGGCCATAAAACGAACCTGGACAGATTCAGAAACACTGAAATTATTCCATGCACACTCTCAGACCACAAAGGCATCAAACTGGAACTGAACACACATCTCCACCAAGGAAAACCCTGTAACTCATGGAGACTGAACAACACATTGTTGAATCACCAATGGGTCATCGAAGAGATCAGAACAGAAATCCAACAGTTTATGAACTTTAACAGTAAGGAACACACAAAATACCAACTCCTTTGGGACACAGCAAAGGCAGTACTCAGAGGAAAATTTATAGCGCTGAGTGCCTACAACAACAAGTTGGAAAAATTGCAAACCAATAAGTTAATGTCTCACCTTAAGATCCTAGAAAAAGAGCAACAAACCAACCCTTATCCCAGTAGAAGAAAGCAAATTATTAAAATCAAAGCAGAATTAAATGATTTGGAATCCAAAAAAACTATAGAAAGAATCAACAAAACAAGGAGTTGGTTCTTTGAAAGAATTAACAAAATTGACAAACCCTTAGCAAATCTTACCAAAAAAAGAAGAGAGCATATTGAAATAAAGAAAATCGCAGATGAAAATGGTAATATCACGACAGAAATTACCAAGATCCAGAATATCGTGAGGGAATACTTCTCAAACCTTTATGCCAACAAATTTGAGAATCTAGATGAAATGGATGAATTCCTAGCCAATATTAACATACCCACACTGAACAAAGAAGAACTAAGCCAACTCAACAGGCTTATTTCAAGCTGTGAAATAGAAATGGCAATTAGAGAACTTCCACCTAAGAAAAGCCCAGGGCCAGATGGATTCACAGCTGAATTCTATAAGGTCTTCAAAGCAGAGCTCACACCAATACTCCTCAAGCTCTTCAATGAAATTGAAAATGAAGGTTCCTTACCAAACTCATTCTATGAAGCCAGTATAACCCTCATCCCCAAACCAGACAGAGATTCATCAAAGAAAGAGAACTATAGACCTATATCTTTGATGAACATCGATGCAAAACTTCTGAACAAAATACTGGCCAACCGTCTACAACAACTCATCAAAAAAATTATACACTATGATCAAACTGGATTCATCACGGGGAGGCAAAGCTGGTTCAACATACGCAAATCAATTAATATAATTCAACTCATCAACAGAAGCAAGGACAAAACTCACATGATTGTCTCAATAGACGCGGAAAAGGTATTTGACAAGATCCAACACCCCTTTATGTTAAAAGCTCTGGAGAAACTAGGAATCCATGGAACATTCCTCAATGTAATAAAGGCTGTGTATGAGAAACCTACTGCTAGTATTACACTTAATGGTGAAAATCTAAAGCCATTCCCTCTAAAATGAGGAACGAGACAAGGATACCCACTCTCTCCACTCCTCTTTAACATAGTACTAGAATTCCTAGCCAGGGCAATAAGGCAAGAAGGAAGCATAAAGGGGATCAAAGAAGGGAAACAGGAAATAAAACTATCCCTCTTTGCAGATGACATGATTCTGTACTTAAAGAATCCTATAGACTCTACTCCCAAGCTCCTTGAGCTGATTCAAAGCTTTGGAAGAGTAGCAGGCTATAAAATCAACCCTCAAAAATCAACTGCCTTCCTTTACGCCAACAGTGAGAGGAACGAGGCAATAATCAGGAAAGAAACTCCTTCACAATAGCCTCAAAGAAAATAAAGTACCTAGGAATTAGCTTAACTAAGAATGTAAAGGACCTTTTTGACGAAACTTTAAAACCCTAAAAAAGGAAATTAAAGCAGAACTAAGGAAATGGAAAAACTTCCCATGCTCCTGGATTGGAAGAATCAACATTGTGAAAATGAGAATCTTGCCAAGAGCTATCTACAAATTCAATGCAATACCCATCAATATCCCAATGTCATTATTTAAAGAAATAGAAGAGGCAATCCAAAATTTCATATGGAAAAATAAAAGATCCTGTATAGCAAAAACACTTCTTAGCAGAAAGAACAGCGCTGGAGGAATTTCAATCCCAAACTTTAGACTCTATTACAGAGCTATAATTATCAAAACAGCTTGGTACTGGCACAGGAACAGGCCTGAAGACCAATGGAATAGAACTGAAGACCCAGATATTAAACCACAGACCTATGGCCACCTAATCTTTGACAAGGGAGCCAAAAAAATAGAATGGAAGAAAGACAGCCTCTTCAACAAGTTGTGCTGGCAGAACTGGTTAAGCACCTGCAGAAAACTAAAGTTGGATCCTTCTTTGTCACCTTGCACTAGAATTAACTCCAAATGGATCAAAGACCTGGAGGTAAAAGCTGACACACTGAAAACTTTACAGGAAGGAATAGGAGATACACTAGGCGTCCTTGGCACAGGTCGAAACTTTCTTAATAAGGACCAAGAATCACAACAAATCAGAGAAAGGCTGGATAAGTGGGACTGCATTAAACTTCAGAGCTTTTGTATGGCAAAGGACATAGCTAGTAAACTAATCAGGAAGCCTACAGAGTGGGAGAAGATCTTCACCAACCTAATAACGGACAAAGGCCTCATAACTAAAATATATCAACCACTCAAAAAATTGAATCACTCCAAAACTAACCTCCAAGGTAACAACCATCCCATTAAAAATTGGCCAAAGACTTAAAGAGTCTTCTCTGAAGAAGAAACAAAAATGGCCTGTAGACACATGAAGAAATGCTCAATATCTCTGGTCATAAAAGAAATGCAAATCAAACCATCTCTAAGATTCTACCTCACTCCAGTTAGAATGGCCAGGATCAGGAAAACGAATAACAACAGATGCTGGAGGGGATGTGGCCAGGAGGGATTCATACTACACTGTTGGTGGAAGTGCAAACTCATTCAACCACTATAGAAAGCAGTGTGGCAGTGCCTCAAAAAGCTAAACATAGAACTCCCCTATGACCCAGCAATTCCACTACTTGGCATTTACCCAACCATCCAGAAACAAGGACATACTAAATCCACTAGCACAACAATGTTTATTGCAGCACTATTCACCATAGCAAAGATATGGAACCAACCTAGATGTCCCTCAGTTGATGAGTGGATCAACAAGTTGTGGTATTTGTACACAATGGAATTCTATGCTGCTGTCAGAAAGAATGACATCTCCCCATTTGTTAGGAAATGGAAAGACTTAGAAAAAATCATATTAAGTGAAGTAAGCCAGACTCAAAGGAACTTAGGCTCAATGGTTTCCCTCATTCGTCATAATCAGTAGAAACCTTGGGCTCTACTAGCAGAGATCTGCAATAGAGCAAAATCTTGATACATAAGGCCATATAATGTGAAGCTAATTGAAAGGACCTCCAGGATATTGAAACAAAAGCCATATAATGAATGATTGTTGTCCTTAATGTACTATGTTGTCTCTCATCTCCTTTGCTGTCCCTTGGTTATCTCATATTGGTATATTATCTCACTTTGTTATCTGATATATTGAATTTATTTGTATTTGGATATTTGAAATTTGATATGGAAGGGGGGAAAACCAAGATGGGTGGGGGGTGTGGGGGATGGATGGAAATGGATACCAAGACATATGAAAGGGTATCAATGTATGTGAATTAATGCACCTTCTATCTGGCAAATATCATGTAACCCTTTTACTAATTACAATAAAAAAAAGAAAAAAAACAAAGTACCATTACATCATGGTGAAGAAAAATAAAACACTAGTCTGCCAACCTTTTAAACATTTTAATTATCATTATAATGACAATCAAAGGAAGGGTTGTAGTTACATTAGACAGGTAAACAATACATTTCTTTGGCCTTGTGTCTTCCCTTGCTCCCTCCCTTCCCTGTTTCCTCCCATCCCTAACCAAGATACATTGTTGTGTTTTAGTAGCAAGATTACTACCAAATGTAAAGATATAAACCCACAGAAGCCTGCGCCAGCTTGTGAGTGACAGCAGACTGCAGCCTGTACATCAGTGTCCAGTGAGGGTTCCAGGAATACATGTAGTCTGTAAAATGTCATAAAACGGTTCAACAAAAAGAAGCTTTCATGAAAGTAAGCATTTCTGCATACTTTTCAGCATTGCAAACTCCTGTAAACAACTTAGAATATTTAAAGTACTCTGAACCTTTTTAAGAACTACTAAATTTAATTATTTCTGTAGTGAAGAGTACACTCTACCTGACATCAACCCATTTGCATGTAGAAATACAGGGGTGAAGGTTGGGCTCTGTCATCCCTACGACCCTGACACCCCCCTGCCACTTTCAACCTTCATCTTTGGATCTCAGTTTCTTGAAAAGCTAGAAGTCACGCAAGAGCCGATGTCATCCAATGCCTTCCTTTTTAATGTTATCAGACACTCAGGTGTAGAGTGATTAAAAACCTTTCTAAGGTTACATTCATGGCTTTAGAAACACAAAGCCAGCTCAGGCAGGAAAGTCTCTGCAATTCCTATCTCTAAATAACCACCAAAAAGCAGGAAGTGGACTTGTGACTCAAGTGGTAGAGCACCAGCCTTGAGCACGAAAGCTAAACAAGTGTGTGAGACCTGGAGTTTGAGACCTAGTACTGGCATAAAAATGAAAACAAAACTTAATAAAACTAATTAGGTAATGTACCACTGTAAAATACAGGGAATTATTTGTTTTTTGTGTGGATATGGGACTTGAACTCTGCCTGGGCACTGTCCTTGAGCTCTTCAGCTCAAGGCTACCATCCTACCCTTGAGCCAAGCCCCACTTCTCATTTTTCTAGAGGTTAATTGGAGGTAAGAATCTCAGGTCCTTTGGTGCCCTGACTGGCTTTGAACCTCAATCCTCAGATCTCAGCCTCCTGAGTAGCTAGGATGATAGGCGTGAACCACTTGCCTAGCAAGTACTGGAAACTTTGCAGTGGCTTTATAAGCACTGGAGATATGGTGAGTGTTGTTATCTTCTTCATTGGCACTCCTGACATGCCAAAACTGGACGGAAGAAACCCACGAAGGGAGGATTCTTAGAGAGGCATCTTCGTTGTCCAGGTTCAGGTCACCTCACTTTACTTGACAGTGTTCCCGGTGATAGCTGACAGCCGACAGTGCCATTTATAATGAGTGCATGTGGGTCATCCTAAAAGTTATTTATATATGAGAGCCTGGCCTGTGTTTAAACTCTTGGATGCTTGCATCTAACCATATGAGTTGTTTGTAATTACTCAGCCTCAGAAGGGTCTGATTTTGGAATAAATTTGTCCCATAATATTGTTCCCAGGAAAGCCAACTACATATGTTGGGATGGGTGGAAGGTGGAGGAGATAGCAAGGGTGGGGAGGAGGGCCTGGTATGGAAACTGAGTTTGGGGAGAAAAGTAATAACACCCCTCAACATTCAGAATATGCATACCCCCCCAGCGATGCATCATATAACTAAAATCGTGTTTGGGGTTAATTAAAATAACTGACACTCCATTGATAGTTAGATAGTATTAATCAGCTGAGCTCATCAAAGAAAGCAGTTTTGCTGTGTGTGTTTCTCCTAGTGGGAGAGAGAGAGAAAGAGATTTCCCCATTCATTTTCCAGTTTTGTTGTGCTTTGCTTCACAATCAGGTGCTGGAAGGGTTTTGTGAGCAGAGTTCCTCTCCTGTCCCTCCGAATGCATGTCCCAGGGAGTTCTGACAGGATGCTCGGGTACAAAGGGTGGATAGACGGCTGGTAGGACATTGTGCACAGATCCATAGATTCTGCTTTCCTGTAAACTCGCTGCATGACTTCCCATAATGCACTGCTGAGTTTCCTCTCTGGTAGAAAATCCTGTGGAGAGTTAAAATAGAAGCAATTAATTTCCAAAGAAAGCAATGGGATCTAACTAAACTTGAGACCAAAATAGTCTGAAGTAATTTTAGGTGAATGTTCATAAAATATTCTTTTAGAACACATAAAAAAATAAGAGAGCCTATTTCATTTCAGTGACAGTCACCTTTGTGTGAAGAACAGAACCAGAGGAAAACATTCTAGCAGCCATGTCTGGTGTTCACGACATTTGGAGTAGGTATTTTTCCTCATTTTGGGTGTTTTATCATTACATTTCATATTATTGTTCCAAGCTCTAATAAAATAATATATGGAGAATTCTTTCTATTGAAAGATACCACTTTTAGGTGCCCTCAATTTCAGTTTTCAGACAATATTTTGTGTCAGTCTCTTCACTGATGTATGCGTGCTGTGTATGTGTGAGTGTACATGTGTGCACACATGCTAGAACAGGGGCTTGAATTCAAGGCCTCACTTGGCTGATTCAAGGCTGATGCTCTACCATTTGAGCTACATCTCCATGTCTGGTTTTTGGTCAGTTAATTGGAGATAAGAGTTTCAGAGTCTTTACTTCCAGGCTGCCTGTGAACTGTAACCCTCAGATTTCAGCCTCCTCAGTGACTAGGGTCACAGGCACAGCCTACTCCTGGCTGCATTTTTTATTCCTCTTCTTCAGGCCCACAGTGAGCCTCCAAACCTCCCTGCCCAACTCCCTTGGAAATGCTCGTCTCCTGAGTGCAGCTGGAGCCCAGTAAGATGTGCACATCTTTTGATCCTTTGAGATAATGGCTGCTTTATATTCATGAACAAAATAAAGAATATAGACTCAAGCCATTCCCTCTCCAGATATTTTTATGTAGATGATTCTGGAACAATGTAAAATTCAAAACTCCCAAATTCTTTTCTTGGTTAATATTTATGCACTTGTATTATGCAGGTAACCCACATGTAGGATTGCCTCGATTTAACATGCTTTGCTAATTCAAATGACAATATATCCTATCAATTTCAGAGAAAGTTTAGCAATTTCTTATGCAGAGCTGGACAGGAGGAAAATGAACAAAAGTTCGATCACAAAAAAATCCTATAATACTGATATTGCAGAAACTATGGTACAGCAATTAGCATTTGACTATCATCTATAACAAGTACTTGTTAGGTTTCCCTCATTAAATATTTTCCATGGTGTGCTGAGAGATGAATTGGACATTTGCAGTATTGGAACTGACACAGAGGCACATTTAATAAAGTTAATAACTCCACAGGGCCCAGAGTACTTTGCAAATGATGCCAATGCACAATAAATACCTTCAAATCCCTCTCTTTCCAGAGCAAATATTGTGTGCACTTCTGAGTGGTGGTGCTTTGTGGTCCACGGCCCCACCACAGTTTGTGTGTAATTTAGTGATAGATGTACAGGAAGCAGGGCTCACAGGCATTGATTCTTATGAAAAAGGAAACAGAGCAAGAGCCGAGTGCACATTTGCATTTACACATTGAGCCACTGATTTTGTTGCTGGTGAAATGCCATGTTACTATTATATTGCTACTAGCTGCTGTTAGCAGGTTCATTTAAAGCTCAATATTTATTTGTTTTGAAAACCCTAGAACTCAGTGGAAATGAGTAGATGTAGCAGCAGAAGGCTGGAGCAAGGCATCAGCAGATCACCAGGCCTTTATGCCCACTCCTTCACAGCTGTGCTGAGCAACTTGGGGAACTTGGAGGAAATTGGCAATTATTCTTTATGTGCAGGATGTAAGTTCAATGACTTGGTGAGTTTCTAGGAAGAGATTCAACCTCCACATGATTGGAAGGCAAGAGAGGCGATGCAGAGAGCTGTGCATGCAGGAAGGGGTTCAGTGTGGATTGTGTTTAAAGAGTTCAGTTTAAGCTGGGTGTGGTGGCTCACACCTGTAATCCTAGCTACTCAGGAAGCTGAGATCTGAGGATCAAGGTTCAAAACCTGCCCGGGCACCAAAGGACCTGAGACTCTTACCTCCCATTAACCTCTAAAATGGGAAGTAGAGCTAGGCTCAAGGGTAGGGTGGTAGCCTTGAGCTGAAGGGTTCAGGGACAGGGCCCAGGCTGAGTTCAAGCCCCATGACCCACAAAAAATGATAAATAAATGAGTTCAGTTTAGATTACACTTATTGACAATTAGACTTGTGCTAACATAAGATCAGTCAGGATTTTTTTCCAGCAAGTTTCGTTTAATAAGAATAGCACTTTTTTGCATAATAGTAACCAAACCATACAAGCTATACTTATGTAACATCAAGCATTTAGTAAGTTTAGACTGGGGACCTACCTCACAACTGACCATTTCCTGATTTAAGCTTGTGTAAATTTCTTTTTTTTTCCTGCTGCATTAGCAATTTCTTCCCTGTGTGGAGTCAATGTCTAGTAGTATATACTCTACATTCTTGGGAAGACTCCAAATTTGATTGTTTCAGACTGACCTCACTACAGTAAAGGATGTGTATGTCTAAAATAAACACCAACTGTGATGACTTTTGAGTATTTGCCTTCATGAATCACTATATTGGGGAAATCACTCTGCCTGCCTTCCCTCGCGCAATTTGCTAAGCAAAGGACCACTCTTCTCTGGAGTCTCTACCAACCGCAGGAATCCTGTCTTCCCCAAGGGACAGCACCATTTCCTCTGCTGTCGTTCCCATTCCTGCCTATGGCTAAATTCAAGAATGATTCCCACTCATTACATGATCCACATAAATAGGCAGTTGAGAGCATTTTGGGCAGCCTGGCACAAAGTTGTGTGTTCAGTTGGGGCATCAAGTGCTCATGCCTACACCTGGGTACATTGCCTGGACTTAGTGCTGCATAACCAACAACTTAGCAGCAGGCAAGGGCGTGGGTCTACTTGCATAGCAGTGTATGGGAGAGACATCCTTGCTGTGGGCTGGGGTTTCCCTCTACAAATCAATCAACAGTTAAGCAGTATCAGATTTTACAAACTTAGACATATTCCATGGGTCTTACTTCTTTCCTCATCTGTAAATACTGCTATGGACAGGGCCTGAAGAGACACATGAAAAGAGACACATTAACATACATGGCTGCTCTCATCTTAGTGTGCTACTGTGAAGTCTGTTCACCACATCACATGGCTGCTCTTCCTTGATTGTCAAAATTCACCTGGACAAGGCTCTGTGATGACTTATTGGTTTCACCTGGTTCCACTTCCTTTCACAGATATTTGCGTGGCTCTTCCATGTCAGTGCAAAGGCCCATTCTTGCTCAGTAAACTCAGGAGAAAGGTATATACGGGTGTGTTCTGCTCCTGGTGGTTTCTTCACTGCACCGGGTACTCTCCTTGCAGTTACATGGGAGAGTCGTCAGGAGAATCGTGAATAATGTTGGGAAAAGAGAGTGTTGTGTGTGAAATCTGGTTGACTGGGGCCTGGCCTGTGTTGTTTTATACTATATTGTTAGAACATTGGCCATAACTGATCTAGACTACAAAAACGTATCAGTGGAAAATAAATTCTGATATTTACAAGATTCCTGCCTTTATAAGTTGCTATCAGTGTAATGACAGGCACAAAATGACTGGATTTCTCAATTGCTTTACTTACTCTAATTTCTCCAGCTGCCAACTTCATTCTTTGTATCCTCAAGTAATGATAGCTACTCTAATCAAATAATAGTTAATTGATATGATGTGTTAAAATTAGCACATTTCTACAAACTCTGTCAACTTTAAACCAATTTACAAAAAAATAAAGAAAAGAAAAAATGTCACTAGACAAAAAAAACCCATGATATTCTTTAAAGAAACTGGTATTTTCAGGGTTATTGTGGGACCATATTTGTTAAGCTGTTACCACAGGGAATTTTAGTTTTCTCACTAAGATTGTAAAATCAATTCTTTTTCATTATTCAGTGGATGGAAGCAAGTGCAGGCTCAGAATTTTATTTCAGTCAGACTAACTCATCTTTTGGAAACTGTGCCTTGTTTCTTTCTTCTGACCTGGAGGGAAAAAAAATCAAGAATCAAGAATTATCTCTCCCAAGAGATTTAAAATACCAACTGTGAATCCATGCCTTCAGCTTGAAGAGTTCTGTGAGTAGGTAACAAAAACAAACTTTTCTTAGTTTTTTTCCCCTTGCTTGGCTTTACTTTTTAAAAATTGTGCCAATAGGGCTGGGAGTTTGGCTTAGTCGTTAGAGTGCTTGCCTAGCATGCACAAAGACCCGAGTTCAATTCCTCTGTACCACATACATAGAAAAAAGCTGGTAGTAGTGCTGTGGCTCAAGTGGTAGAGCACTAGCCTTGAGAAAGCCCAAGGACAGTGCTCAGGCTTTGAGTTCAAGCCCCAGGACTGGCAAAAAAAAATTAAAAAAAATTGTGTCAATAGTGCAGTTTGAACCCAGGACTTGAGTTTTGTCCTTTAATTCCTTTTGCTACAATGAGAGTAGCTACAACACACACCCTTCTAGCTGTGTGTCTATTTCTACAGCCAAGTAAATTAAAAATAGTCTAAATAGTATTTTTCTCTTTGGTGATGCTGTAAATTTCCCACAAGTATACTTAATTCATCTTAATTTTTGTTTTTCTCTTGTCATAATTTTTCTTGCCATCTTTGTATTTTTAATATAACACAATATATTTTTCAGATCAAAGTTTTGAGGTTTTAAATTGTGTCTTTCCTTTAGTTTCCTCTCTTTCACAGTATTGAATCAATCATTTTCTTTACTTTGTCAGTGCTTGCCAATTTTCCTTAAATGACTGTTTAAAATTTCCCATGGCTGACTTCTGGTGTTGACTTTCTCTGTTTTGTGTGATTCCTACATTAGGACTCACTATTCTCTCCATCTCTTTCTCTCTCATTCTCTTGCAGGAATTTTAGTCTGTTTTATTTTTATTTTTTTTTAATTTACAGTGACTTCCATATTTCAGTATTTGATGGTGACCTAATCCCAGGTTTGATGCAAACTTGCTCTGCTGTCACTGTCAGAGCCCTAGAAAGCAATCCAAGCCAGTGTTGGTGAAATGCTCCTCGTTTTCACGGTTCTGCTGCCTGCGCGCCCTTCTGCAACTGCTGCCTTGGGCACAGGCACCTTTTCATGCGTGCTGTCTGCCTGGGCTGCTCTGGTGTGCGGGTGAAGTTGGGGGGGGGCTTCTCGCGTGGATTCTGTGGACTAGCTTCTCTCCCCCCTCCCGGGAGGGAGGCCTTGAACCCCTCATTCTAACCCTAGAGCTATGTCTGCCCTTAAGCCAATGACCTTGGCCTCGTGCTCCTGGCCCCTGTGTCATGGCTGTGCTCAGTCCCGGGCTGTGCAGAACCCCACGCGCTAGGGCGGGCATCCTCTGCACTCTGCGCTCTGCGGAGAGTCCATGGTGGGCCCCGCGGGGAGTCTGCTGTGGGCGTTGCGCTGAGGCTGGGCCTAGGTCTGAGGTTTGGGGGATGGACAGGACAAGTCACGAGCCTGCTTCCCGGCCCTGTCGTGCCAGGCCGGCCGGTCCCCCAGCAGTGCGTCTGCTGCCCCAGGAGCCTCCCCTTCTCAGGCCAGGCAGGGCTGCCAGGTCGAGCGGCCCAGAACCAGGCAACAGGGTTAGTCTCCAGTGGTCCTGGCCTCCCTGCGGGGCTGGACTCGCAATTCCAGCTCAGGCTGGCCTGCGGGTGCAGCCTAATGGCTGCCGTCCACGGGTGAGCGGGGCTGGTGGGGGCACATGAGGGCTTGCGTAGAGGTCAAGAATAAGTGGAACCGAGCAAGGGTTCACGAGTTATTGATGAAGAACATGCCAGCCCAGGACTTTTGTAAGGCAGTATTGCCACAAGTAAGACATATCCAGAATACTTGACTCTAATGGGCAGTGAGCTCTTACCCACGTTGGCCATTCTGAAATCCCGACCCCAAGTTAATTTATCTAGAGAAATTCACATATGAATGAACATATTTATGGTTTTGCTTGTGAATGTGTAGACAGATTTATATATATATATATGTATATGATAGAGATAGAAGGGGAGAGATAATGTATAAATACATAGGTACTCATGAACGTGTGTATATGTGAATATTTGATATGTGCATGTATTTATATATGTGTTATATTGCTATATCTAGAGAGATGTGTATACACACAAACTCACACATGTATATGTTGCTCAGGATATCCATTAACAGTAACCTCTACATAATTCTAAGTATGAGCTGCTCTATTTTTTTGATTCAGTAGTCCTCAATCACGTTTGGCCAGGCTAATGATGAAACCAGAATCACCCTCCTGACCTTTGCTTTCCTACATAGCTGAGTAGAATGTGTACATGTGGAAGCATTCTACATAAAGAATGTTTACAGTAGTTTATACATTGTAAATAGTTTTGAATACTATATTTTGGGGGGATAATGTCAAGGAAAATGGTCTGTATATGCTCTTGGGAGATGGGACAATTGTCAACCTGCTATGTATCCTATAAACCTTGTTTTATCAACCAGCAGATGTATAATTCAGAGGACTGGGCTGACATGAACCTGTGTGTGTGTGTGTGTGTGTGTGTGTGTGTGTGTGTGTAGAATGTGTTTATCTTGATAAAAGAAGAATAGATAAAGAGAAAAATCTCAGGGAACTATCCACTTCCATTTGTTACCATCTCTGAAAACATCCCAAGGATGATGACTCTTCTTGTAGAAGACAAAGCGCTGTTTTTATTATTTACACATGATTGACTGATGAAAAGCTGTGCCCCCAGCAGTATCAACATAATCACACTTTAAACTAATCTTTGAAATTGCTAATTCTTTTATCATCTGTTTTGAAATGGGAAATTTGCTCAAATGGATTTGATAATCCCTACTCCCTGAAACAGATGTTGAGAAAAGATTTCAGAACTAGTTGGGTATTATATAGTTTGAAATGCACTATTAATTGCTTCCTTTAACTTCTTTCTGTAGATAAAGGGGCAATGCTCATCTTTTAGATTAGCTTGTTTCAGGTGTCTGTGTGAGAGAGTTGTGCATACCTGTAATAAAGTAAACACGAACTGCACAACAGAGGCAAAGGCCTTGACCCCCATATAGTGGTTATGTTTATAGTCTCCAAAGAATTGCTTGCTTAAGATGTAAAATCTCAATTCTTTGAAGGTGACATAAAAATAATCGCCATAGCAAGGAAGGTACCATCCAAGCGGGTGTTTCCGGCTCAGTCCTGAATACTGGGTAATGATTAAGAGGGAAAAGAACAGAAAACACGCAATGTCCTGCATAGTGCATCAGGGTGGATCGCAGCTCCACCAGCACACGGAGTGGGGTGAGAGTGAGGGAGCCCTGAGGTCCAGCCTGGAACGGAGCTGGCCTTGCGCAGAGGTGTGTGGTCTGAGTCCTGGGAGAAACCACCCTTGCTCCCCCTTAGGCGGAGAAAGAAACCCATGCAGGAACACCATGCTGGGGATGGAGGGCCAGGATGCCTCTGTTCTCTTGGGCAATATCATCATTTAGGAGAGCCAGAGCTGTTAGCATTTCATATATTTTTCATACAATGCAAAGGAACAAGTAAACTAAGTTGAAATCTATTTTTCAAATATTACATGTAAAATACTGACACTGATTGGCCACATATAACAATATGAATAGTTTTACACTAATCTGTTCCAAAGGGAAAAAATGAAATCTCAATAACAACCACAACATGAACACACACACATACACACACACACAGAGTCACACACACACAGGGTCACACACACACAGAATCACACTGCAAATATAAAAACTAATAAAATATATTACTTTTCTGTTATGCAAAATTTCTGATTTCGAACAAAATTGCTCATTGAATTAAGTTAGGGTAAATACTATTGTTTGACCAGTCTTCAAAAGGTGGATTAATCGTGTTTTAGAATGCTACAAGTGGGAAAGGAGGTAGACTCTAGTGTACAGTGACAGCCTTGAGCAAAAACGCTAACTGGGGCTCCAGGCCCTGAGTTGATGGCTCAGCTCAGGCCACTCAGTAGAGCAGCACTGACCAATCCCCATGACGATTGTGAGAGGAAACAAAGCAGGACCAGATACTGTCATTGTACTTCATTTCCACTGTTATGAAATACATGCACACATATTTTAATGGCACTATATACCTCTTAATCATTTATTTACTCTTTCTGAACTATTGAATAATGAGAGAAATATACTGCATGAACTACGTTCTTTCATTTTAACGCAAGTTAGCTGACAATAAGAAAATTGAGAAGAGTCAAAAATACATCACCTAGTTTGTAGAAAATATCAGAGGTTTTAATCTAATTCATATCAATACCATCATTTAGTTATAAGAACTCTTTTTGTTGAGTGCCTTGTTACATCACAAATCATATGCAGATTCTTCATAAACCCCAGAAAAGTCAAGCTGTGTTTTTGTCGTATAAAAGAGCAATGCAGAGTTCACAAGATTTATTTTTGGTTAATTTGGCTATCAATAGTAGTAGGTTTTGTTGTTGTTGTTGTTGTTTTTTTGTCTGTGGGGCTTGAACTCTGGGCCTGGGCACTGTCCCTGAGCTCTTCAACTCAAAGCTACTGCCTTACCCCTGGAGCCACAACCCCACTTCCCATTTTCTCATGATTAATTGGAGAGTCTCATGTTCTTTAGTGCCTATGCTGGCTTTGAACTGCAATCCTCAGCTCTCAGCTTCCTGAGTAGCTAGGATTATAGGCGTGAGCCACCGTGCCTAGCTATTAGTAACTTTTGAACATTTAAAGCCAGTCTTTAGATTTTACTTGTATGTGAGTTTCAGGTTCATCTGACTGATCAACTGGAGGTCATGGCAGGACTTCAGATATTAGAAAGATGATCAAAGCTGGCATAATTAGATGTTTTCAAAAGACACTGTTTCATTTGCTAGAATGTGTTATTCCTCATTTCCTGTGCTGATATGACAAGGCTACAAGGCAGAGCTTGACTGAGATAGAGAGATAGGGAGATAATGGAAAATAGATGATAGATGAGAAGTAGATGGATGATATATAAGAGGTTTTGTGTTTCTTGATGGAGAGTAGGAAGCATTAGAAAGGCAGAGAAAGTGAATGAAATATTCTAGGAAGCTGCTTATCTGCTTACCTGCTTTTTATTGTGCAATACTGAGTGCACAGCACACTGGTGACATGGGTATATGAGTTTGGAGGACAGAATGTGGAGCTGAGGATGGCTCACAGCACAGAGGCCTCCTTTCAGAGCCCTTTGCTGGAGCTCTGGCTCAGAACTCACACACCCAGCCTCCTGGGCCCTAGAGAGTAGGCAAAGTACAATTCAATCCCTTGGTCTACACCCACCCTTCTCTGCCTTGCTCAGGACACCCATGTCCACTTCTTTACTGTGAAGCAGCAAGCTTGCAGAGAGCAGGCTGCAGGGAGCAGACTACAAGGGATGGGGAATACCAGTCAGGAATGCAATTAAGAATGAGGAAGAGCCTGGCATGGTGACTTATGTCTGTCATACTAGCTGCTCAGGAGGCTGAGATCTGAGGATCATGGTTCAAAACCAGCCCCTACACTCTAATGTCCAATTAATCACTAGAAAACTGAAAGTAGCACTGTGGCTTAAGTTGTAGAGTGCTAGCCTTGAGCTGAAGAGCTCAGGGATGACGCCCAATCCCAGAGTTCAAGTCCCATGAGGTGAGGGGTGAGAATGTTGTGAGTGGTGGATTGCTCAAAATGCATTATATTCATAAACAGTTTTGTTGAAATGTCAACTGCTTTGGACAACTACTTAAAGATAAGGCAGTCAGTCAAAGGAAAAGCCCCAAGTTCTGTAGAAAAGAATTCTTGAATTGCACACAGAGATGGATTGGCAGCGATGTCACTAGGGGTGTACTATCCCAAGTATTTTTTCCATACCCGGGCCATTTAAAGACCTCGTTCTGATTTTTCATTTCTTTCACCGTTCTCTCTTTGGTTAGTTATTTTCATTCCTTAGAAGCCCAATGGAATACAGATCAGACTCCGGAATGAAAAGCCACAGAGGGCTGATTCAGTCACTAGTCAATACTTTCTTTGAATGACGTATTGATGGCTGGTAATTCATAGTTCATGCCTTTGCATCAATTAAGAGAATAATCTTAAGCTTGCAGAATTTAAAATGAGACTTATCTAACATGTAATTTAGATGATTTATTTTGGTAAGTCAAACCTGCTTTACTATGTCATGGTAGAATTATTACTGAGAAACTTCATGAAATATCCCAACATTGAACATTGTTAGTGTGTTAACATGTTCATGTTGATTATCCAAGTTTAAAATTTTGGAATATTTTAAGATCGAATATGCTATGAAATTTAGATAGTATACCATTTTAGTTATTTATCATTATCAAATTTATCAGTTTATGAAACAACTAAAATATTTTTCAAGCTATCTTAATAGAACAATCAAAATAGCATGGTCAATATTTATAATGCATTTAGCTATGATGGATTTTTATGTATACAATATTAATTTAGGTTCAATATCTAATTTAAAGGAACTCAAAGACTTGAAAAGCTTTTATACATGATTTTATAAGAACGAATATCTACAATATTTGTGCCAAGATATTTACCAAAATGAAGGCATTCAAATAGAATAATGTGATTCCAGTGTAATGTAAGCTGAGTTTCTGCAATTAAAAGGTTCAGAAACGAAAAGGGTCCTTGGCGTTTCGGAATATGGCAAGGTTTGTTAGGCAGTGGTTCATAATGCACTCGCGCAATCCCCCGAGGCGTGGCGTCCTCCTGCTAGAAACCCTGCCAGGCCGCGAGCTCATGCGCCAGACTCACTGCAACACAACCACGTGTGGGGGCAACCACGTGTAAGGATCAGCCGGCACATGGCACAGGGTGCAGTACGTGGACTGAACACGACTTCACGGTACCCGCCAACTCTGCAGGGGCTGCGTCTGCTTTCCTTCCTTCCATCTCCTGAATGATCAGACTTACAACTCATGTATAAGGAAAAGCAACCACTTAGCATGTTGTCTGGGATTATTAGTAGTTTAAATTCTTTTCTGTTTTCCGTACTTTCCTCCTACGTGATTCTCCAGTTCTATTTTGTCTTCGTTGAAATGATAAAAATCATCCAGTTCAGACGCAGAAACATCATTCTTTCCACACTTGAAAAACTCCAAGGAAAACTTTGAAAATGTATTTAAATCTAAGTTTTTTCTTTTGGCTGTCAAGACTTACTCTGCTCTGTTCCGGCTTTAACTTTTATAACACAATTTAAATGCTTTCTTCTTTGTCAGATTTTAAATTAAGTAAAAGTTAGTGAAGTATACTTATTCAAAGTATTAGATAAGTATAGTATTTGTGCATTTTTCAAAAGTTTTTTAATCAAAATTAAGAATACTATTTGATTAAAAATGAAAAGCCTCAGGTATTCTTGAAGTTCAATAAATTTTGGGGAAGCCAAAAGGTCAACTACATAGGAAAGTTCTGAAGCATAAGTCCTATTTAATATTAGTTTTGCTATGAAATTTTATACTGAATTGAATTGATATATACATTTATAAGTTTGAAGAGCAGAGAACTTGCTTTTTTCACACTTGTTATTATGTAGCTTCAAATATAGGGGTGACAAAACACTGTCGAGCTAGGATTCTAGTCCCAAAGTTGCTTACCAAAGAAACATTTCTCCTACTACACTGCTCCAGTGTGTGACATCCATTATGTAGCCATTATCATAAATACAAAGGCCACTAGCCTTGATAATGAATGCTTTAACTGAATTTACCATTCCATTTGCTTTAGTGTTAAAATAGTAGACAATAGGTAGGTTTTAGGTGTTAGACTATTTTTATGGTCTAAAACTAGTCTACTTTTTGTGTACATTATTTACATTTCGTTTACTTCATTGCCATGTCGGGTTAACATTCTGGAGCTGACTATTATTCTTTAGTGGTCCCCAGGCCTTCATCAGTCTTCCATGATTTCCTCAAAGGTGGCCAGTTCGTACCCTGAAGCCCCGGATGTGGTGGCTTGCATCTGTGATCTCAGCATTTTGAGAGGCTGGAGTGGGAGGAACACTGGAAGCCAGAAACTGAGCTCATGGGATTGGCTCTCAAAACAAAAATAGACCTGAGCATTACCATGCTTATTTACGTTGAAAGAATCACAAAACTCTGCTTCTTTTATTCACTGTGGCTCTGCTTCACCCTTTGCTCTTTGACTTACCCTTTTGCTGTTCCCCTTCCCTTCCCTAATTCATATAACAAACTTGGTCCCCAAATCACATACGGTGACAACAGGGGGTCAAACAGACGGGGGAAAAATGAAAGAAAAAACAAAGATAGAACTCCATATTACAAACAACAACAATGAAGAAAAACCTCTTGATTCATTATCTTGGAGTTCATTTGGCTAAGCATCATCTTATATGGGCACATGTATGAAGTTAACGAGCTATTGTATTTCTTTATATAAAACACACATGATGACAAACATTGACATCACTGCAAGAAATATGCTGTCTTTCACTCTAAACGCCTTCTTTTGGCAGAGAATCCCTCCATTTATATATTCTAGTATTAAGTGGAGCATGATCCAAAATATATACCTTAGTTTCAGGAATGCTGCAAAGTTATAGGAGCATGGACAGAACCTAGCACGTGTGGCACTGAATTGACAAATCATGAAAATGGGAAATCTGTCATTTAAAAATCCATCATTATTACTACTCTTGGCAGAGAATTGTTTTCATTAAGACTCTGTTTTATACTATACACACTCAGCAAGCTTCCTAGCTGTCAATTTCCTCACTGAGGTCATTTGATAGTAGTTAATTTAAAAGCCAGGTTGAAAAGCATATGTGGTCTCCACATTTACTTGTACTACTGCTGAGTCAGATTTACTAAGCCATCAATCATGAATTCATTCCATTTTTGGTCAACCAAAGCACATGTGATTAATGATTTGTTTACACCGTTCGTGCATCCTTTCATTAGTCATTGATATATGGCACATTTGAAAATGTGAAGAATCTAAAATATCCTTTTCCAAGCATCACTGAAGGCCAATACTGAGGTACCAACTGCAAACATCTTCATGAACCCCAACTCTTCTACTCTCATAATCCAATATAGAAATTACCTGGTAAGTGAGATGCCAGAAATTTTAATTAGAATTTATAATAGAATCAGAAAAGAATATGTAACATTATGTATGTTGTATATGATATAAAAGAATTTGATAGACTCTGGGAGAGGAAGGAAGATGGCGCCGAGACAATAGGGACGCAGCCTAGCTCTCTCTGACAAAAAGAGAGAACCAGGGAGTCCCACGAGCCAACTACCTAAAGAAATCCACAACAACAAACTCAAAAAGCAACGGAGAAGGACTCAAACCGGAAAAGAAATCCACATAAAGCTTACATCCAACTTTCTCAAAGAATTCGGAACGTGAGGACCCCTCCCCCACCTCTTGCCGCCGGATCCAAGCTGCCAAAGGCGCGGAAAGCCTCAGAAAGCCGGACTAAGCAGCGAAAAGCAGCTTGAGCGGGTGCCAGCTCTACGCTGGGAAAGTGGCGGAGGGCGCCTGCTCTAATCCATGAAAAGCGGCAGCAGTGGAGGGCGCCAGGCTGGGAGCCCAACGGCTGCAGAATCCAGCACAGAACCGGGCCAGCGAACGGCAGAAGCAGCGGAACCAGAACAGCAAGCAGCAGAACCCAGACGCAGAACACAGGCAGCGGCTGAGACCCGAGGGGAGTGAAAGACTCCCCACCACCATGGAGCACCCGCAGACGGACGCAAAGGCGTGAGTAATACAACGCGTCCCCAAACACATCGGGAAAGCAGAGCGGGTGCCAAGCAATACAACTTAACTCAGACCCCAACACCCCGCCCGAGAAAGACTGGCAGGAGCAGGGGGGAAAGGAATTTAGAAGCCTGTCCCTCCCCTCAACAGCCCCCTCCCTCAGGCCATTGACTGGAGATTGACAGGCGGGCTACTCAGGCTCCCTGCCAGGGGAGGCTGAGCTGTCCCAGCTCCCACCCGCCCATCAGGCTCCTCTCCCAGGCCACTGGATCTGGAGAGTGGAGGGCATTGGGACCCTGACTTACAATAGCGGGTAGGGGGTGCGGGAAAATAGGAGCCAGCATCTGCCCCCCTCAATTCTTGACCGGGGCATCCTCCAGCTGGGAATCCTGAGCAAGACACCACCAAGGGGCCCCCCACAGTCACAGACTCTGACAAAGCAGTGGAAACACAGCAGGGATCTGAAGGGCCAACCAGCAGCCAAGCTCCCCTTGGGGTGCGGCTCCGCCCTTGGAGCCCACGTCCCCAGCTGGGCCCGGCCCCTGGGAACAGAAGGGTCTCCTGCTGGTCCTGCTGAGAGCCCCTGAAACTCTCAATCCCCAGATCCTTGGCTTGGGGCCGCCTCTGGAAGCAGCACAGGAAAACGTCCGCCAACCACGCTCAGACAGAAGCTCGCAGATCCATCCCATGGTCCACTGTGAGGCCACTGGTTGGGCTAAGACCTAGTCGCGCAGCAACACATAAGTTTTATTCTAATACTTTCCAAACTTTGTACTCAAATCCGCTACCTACTTACCCCCTGACCTCTCTCATTCTATTTTTCTATCTCTGGACCTCTGCTCGTCTTTCAACCCTTATACTGCATGGATCTACACTTGATGGCTGTTGAGCAACACTGTATATCTAGGTGTTTAATTATTCTCTAGGCTCAGAGGGACTTAAAGACAATAGAGATTGGATTGAGAGGCTTATTGTTTTGGGTATAAATCGCTTATCAGTGGATTATTAGACTGGTCGGTAACTGCACAAAAAGAAAGAGTGATAACACCAATCAAAACTTGTGAACATCTAGAGTCTGCCAGCTACAGAGGTCTAGGTTGGTTATATGTGAAAAACTATATTCGTGTTTAGTATTAATCTTGCTCCCATTTTCAAATGGGCAGAACAAGAAACTCAAGAAAAATGTCAAATCAAGAAACAACATCCCCCACCCAATGTAAACAGACAATGGAACAGTCACTGGCAATCCTAGAGGAGAGTCTTCCAAGTGCTGTACAAATGTAATTGATAAACATCATTAATGAAAAATGTGAAAATATAAAGAAAGAGATAAGGGAGGAAGCCATAGCTGAACAAAAGGAAACCAAAAACAAGGTGATAAGTGAAAAAGAAGAACCCATAGAGGAGGCCATAATAAAGGTTTTTCAAAGAAAGATGGATGAATTCATAGAATCCACAAATAAAAAGGAGACCGAACTCCAGCAAATATCCAAAGAAAATAAAGCTACTGAGCTAACCACTCAAATGGAAATCAAGGAGATAAAGAAATCCATACATGATCTAAAAGAAGAGATGCAAGGCATCAAAAATGAGCAATTTGAAGCAAGGGAGATGAAAAATAAAGTAGATAGCTTTGATAGCAGGTTAGACAATGCAGAGGAGAGAATTTCCGGGGCTGAAGACAATTTAGTTATTATAGAGAAAGAACAGAAAATGAGTCAATCCAAATCTAGGAAAAATGAGAGAGCGCTTCAGGAGGTCCAAGATACAATTAGGAAGCCTAATTTAAGGCTCATTGGTATTGAGGAGGGTGTGGAGAAAGAGGTCAATGGTATTGGAAATATACTTCAGGGAATCATCTCAGAGAATTTCCCAAATATCCAGAAGGGCAGGCCCATCCAGATACAGGAAGCTTTTAGAACCCCAAACAGACTTGACCAGAAAAGAACATCCCACCGCCACATCGTAATCCGAGCTGGATCAATAGAAACCAAAAAAAGGATCCTAAAGGCAGCCAGGGAAAAGGGTTCAGTAACCTATAAAGGAAAACCAATCAGAATAACCCCAGATTTCTCAGCAGAGACCATGCAAGCAAGAAGTGACTGGAAGCATATATGTCATGCCCTTAAATCAAATAACTACCAACCAAGAATACTGTACCCAGCTAAGCTCTCATTCATAACTGAGGGAACAATAAAAACATTCCATTCTAGGGAAAAGCTGCAACAATATGTTGCAACAAAACCAACACTACAGAGAATTCTCAAAGATGTTCTATACATAGAAAACCAAAATAAATGCAATATAGGGAAAGAAATGGCACCTAAACAGCATACCATCTAAGGACCACAAGAACTGTCAAGACACAGGCCCAAATAAAAGCTTTTAAAAATGATAGGAACTAATAAATATCTCTCAATCCTAACTCTCAATATCAATGGACTTAACTCTCCAATTAAACGGCATAGGCTGTCTAGTTGGATCAAAAAGCAAGAGCCATCGTTCTGCTGTCTTCAAGAGACACATCTTACCCGAAAAAACAATCATCTTTTGAAAGTGAGAGGTTGGAATAAACTCTATCAAGCTAACGGCCCCCATAAACAGGCTGGAGTTGCCATCCTCATATCAGATAAAATAGACTTCAAACTAAAATTAGTAAGAAAAGACAAAGAAGGTTACTACATACTACTAAAGGGATCTTTCCTCCAGGAAGACATAACGATCCTAAATATTTACACACCCAATCCCGGAGCTCCAAACCTCATCAAGCAAACTTTACTTTCACTGAAACCATACATAGATAGAAATACAGTGATTGTCGGTGACTTTAACACACCACTCTCACCTATGGACAGATCAACAAGGCAAAAACTCAACACAGAAAACTTAGAACTGAACAACTATATAGACCAACTAGATCTAACAGACATCTGCAGAATATTCCACCCAGCAACAACACAATATACGTTTTTCTCAGCAGCACATGGAACATTTTCCAAAATAGATCACATCTTAGGCCATAAAACAAACCTGGACAGATTCAGAAACACTGAAATTATTCCATGCCCACTCTCAGACCACAAAGGCATCAAACTGGAACTGAACACATATCTCCACCAACGAAAACCCTGTAACTCATGGAGACTGAACAACACATTGTTGAATCACCAATGGGTCATCGAAGAGATCAGAACAGAAATCCAACAGTTTATGAACTTTAACAGTAAGGAGCACACAAAATACCAACTCCTTTGGGACACAGCAAAGGCAGTACTCAGAGGAAAATATATAGCGCTGAGTGCCTACAACAACAAGTTGGAAAAATTGCAAACCAATAAGTTAATGTCTCACCTTAAGATCCTGGAAAAAGAGCAACAAACCAACCCTAATCCCACTAGAAGAAAGCAAATTATTAAAATCAAAGCAGAAGTAAATGATTTGGAATCCAAAAAAACTATAGAAAGTGGCAACAAAACAAGGAGTTGGTTCTTCGAAAGAATTAACAAAATTGACAAACCCTTAGCAAATCTTACCAAAAAAGAAGAGAGCATATCGAAATAAAGAAAATCGCAGATGAAAATGGTAATATAATGACAGAAATTTCCAAGATCCAGAATATCGTGAGGGAATGCTTCTCAAACCTTTATGCCAACAAATTTGAGAATCTAGATGAAATGGATGAGTTCCTAGACAATATTAACATAACCACACTGAACCAAGAAGAACTAAGCCAACTCAACAGGCCTATTTCAAGCTCTGAAATAGAAATGGCAATTAGAGAACTTCCACCTAAGAAAAGCCCTGGGCCAGATGGATTCACAGCTGAATTCTATAAGGTCTTCAAAGCAGAGTTCACACCAATACTCCTTAAGCTCTTCAACGAAATTGAAAATGAAGGTTCTTTACCAAACTCATTCTATGAAGCCAGTATAACCCTCATCCCCAAACCAGACAGAGATTCATCAAAGAAAGAGAACTATAGACCTATATCTTTGATGAACATCGATGCAAAACGTCTCAACAAAATACTGGCCAACCATCTACAACAACTCATCAAAAAAATTATACACTGTGATCAAACTGGATTCATCACAGGGACGCAAAGCTGGTTCAACATACACAAATCAATTAATATAATTGAACACATCAACAGGAGCAAGGACAAAAATCACATGATGTCTCAATAGACGCAGAAAATGCATTTGACAAGATCCAACACTCCTTTATGTTAAAAGCTCTGGAGAAACTAGGAATCCATGGAACATTCCTCAATGTAATAAAGGCTGTGTATGAGAAACCTACTGCTAGTATTACACTTAATGGTGAAAATCTAAAGCTATTCCCTCTAAAATCAGAAACGAGATAAGGATGCCCACTCTCTCCACTCCTCTTTAACATAGTACTAGAATTCCTAGCCAGTGCAATAAGGCAAGAAGCAAGCATAAAGGGGATCCAAGTAGGGAAAGAGGAAATAAAACTATCCCTCTTTGCACATGACATGATTCTGTATTTAAAGAATCCTATAGACTCTACTCCCAAGCTCCTTGAGCTGATTCAAAGCTTTGGAAGAGTAGCAGGCTATAAAATCAACCCTTAAAAATCAACTGCCTTCCTTTACTCCAACAGTGAGAGGAACGAGGCAATAATCAGGAAAGAAACTCCTTTCACAATAGCCTCAAAGAAAATAAAGTACCTAGGAATTAGCTTAACTAAGAATGTAAAGGACCTTTTTGACGAAAACTTTAAAACCCTAAAAAAGGAAATTAAAGCAGAACTAAAGAAATGGAAAAACCTCCCATGCTCCTGGATTGGAAGAACCAACATTGTGAAAATGACAATCTTGCCAAGAGCTATCAACAAATTCACTGCAATACCCATCAATATCCCAATGTCATTATTTAAAGAAATAGAAGAGGCAATCTAAAATTTCATATGGAATAATAAAAGATCCCGTATAGCAAAAACACTTCTTAGCAGAAAGAACAGCGCTGGAGGAATTTCAATTCCAAACTTTAGACTCCATTACAGAGCTATAATTCTCAAAACAGCTTGGTACTGGCACAGGAACAGGCCTGAAGACCAATGGAATATAACTGAGGAACCAGATATTAAACCACAGACCTATGGCCACCTAATCTTTGACAAGGGAGCCAAAAAAATAGAATGGAAGAAAGACAGCCTCTTCAACAAGTTGTGCTGGCAGAACTGGTTAAGCACCTGCAGAAAACTAAAGCTGGATCCTTCTTTGTCACCTTGCACTAGAATTAACTCCAAATGGATCAAAGACCTGGAGGTAAAAGCTGACACACTGAAAACTTTACAGGAAGGAATAGGAGATACACTAGGCCTCCTTGGCACAGGTCGAAACTTTCTTAATAAGGACCAAGAATCACAACAAATCAGAGAAAGGCTGGATAAGTGAGACTGCATTAAACTGCAGAGCTTTTGTAAGGCAAAGGACATAGCTAGTAAACTAATCAGGAGCCTACAGAGTGGGAGAAAATCTTCACCAACCAAACAACGGGCAAAGGCCTCATATCTAAAATATATCAACAACTCAAAAAATTGAATCACTCCAAAACTAACCTCCAAAGTAACAACCATCCCATTAAAAAATGGGCCAAAGACTTAAAGAGAGTCTTCTCTGAAGAAGAAACAAAAATGGCCTATAGACACATGAAGCAATGCTCAACATCTCTGGTCATAAAAGAAATGCAAATCAAAACAACTCTAAGATTCCACCTCACTCCAGTTAGAATGGCCAGGATCAGGAAAACGAATAACAACAGATGCTGGAGGGGATGTGGCCAGGAGGGATCACTATTACACTGTTGGTGGGAATGCAAACTCGTTCAACCACTATGGAAAGCAGTGTGGCAGTGCCTCAAAAAGCTAAACATAGAACTCCCCTATGACCCAGCAATTCCACTACTTGGCATTTACCCAACCATCCAGAAACAAGGACATACTAAATCTACTAGCACAACAATGTTCATTGCAGCACTATTCACCATAGCAAAGATATGGAACCAACCTAGATGTCCCTCAGTTGATGAGTGGATCAACAAGTTGTGGTATTTGTACACAATGGAATTCTATGCTGCTGTCAGAAAGAATGACATCGCTCCATTTGTTAGGAAATGGAAAGACTTAGAAAAAATCATATTAAGTGAAGTAAGCCAGACTCAAAGGAACTTAGGCTCAGTGGTTTCCCTCATTCGTCATAATCAGTAGAAACCTTGGGCTCTACTAGCAGAGATCTGCAATAGAGCAAAATCTTGATGCATAAGGCCATATAATGTGAAGCCATTTGAAAGGACCTCCAGGATATTGAAACAAAAGCCATATAATGAATGATTGTTGTCCTTAATGTACTATGTTGTCTCTCATCTCCTTTGCTGTCCCTTGGTTATCTCGTATTGGTATAGTATCTCACTTTGTTATCTGATATATTGAATTTATTTGTATTTGGATATTTGAAATTTGATAGGGAAGGGGGGAAAACCAAGACGAGTGCGGGGTTTGGGGGGGGGAGGGAAATGGGTACCAAGACATGTGAAAGGGTATCAATGTATGTGAATTAATGCACCTTGTATCTGGCAAATATCATGTAACCCTTTTACTAATTACAATAAAAAATATGGAGAAAAAAAGAATTTGAGAGACATATATTATACTAATTGTAATATATTACTATATTTTATATTGTATGTCTACTATTATATAATATACTGCAAACCATAGTACTATCTACAGTATACACTAGTATATGTAAAATATTATTAATATATTATATTGTATCATAAATACACCATTATATTTCAAATAGGGACAGATAACTTATTTTCTAAAAGTGTCATATAAACAACATTCAAGATGCAATGAAGAACTGCAAAAATGATGTCTTAGGGAGTATGACTAAAATAATAACATTTAAAATAAATTTACTCAGAAGAATACACAACTTATTCATAATAAACATGCTGCAATCAAATGAAATTATAGAAAAAAATTGTCAGTTGTGGGGCTTGAACCCTGGGCCTGGGCACTGTCCCTGAGCTTTGCTGATCAGAGCTAGCTCTCTACCACTTCAAGCTATAGCGCCACTTTGGTTTTCTGGTTTTTTGTTTTCGAGATAAGATTCTCACAGTCTTTCCTGCCCTGGCTGGCTTCAAACCACAATCTTCAGATGTCATTCTCCTGAACAGCTAGAATTACTGATGTGAACCACTGGTGAATAGCTAGTAAATTTTTATTCTGAAGTAGAAACAATGTTTTCATGTGATAGTTTCAAGAAAGAAATATTTTTATAATCTGAAATAAATTATATTCATATGTTCTAAATTCCCCAATGACTCAACTTGAATATATAAAATAAAAAAAAATTAAATAAACTCTCAGTAAATTTACTAGCTAGCTACTGCTCTGATATAAGGGAAATTCTGAATAATGTATTATGTACTCTGACTCTTTGAGACTATATGGAAAAATATCCCTCTTATTACATCCTAAGAATTTTGAAAATATACAAAATTTAGTAACTTCCTCAGCTTTATGCATTGTATTTGGTATTCTTAGACAATTCCATTTATAATTATGTCTGTACCCAGACTAAGCATTGTGAAAATTCTCATGATCTTTTTTATTCCTTTCTTTTTAGTTTTTAAATTGTTATTATAAGGGTGATATATACAGAGGGGTTACTGTTTCAAAAGTCAAATGAAGAGTGCATTTCTTTTGAAAAATTTTTCTCTTTCCTTCACTCTCTCCCAGTTTTTCCCTCCCATCTCCACCCACAAGTTGTACAGTTCATTTTCCACGTAATGTCTACTTAGTATTACTTTTTTTTTCTTTTCTTGGTCCCAGGGCTTCAACTAAGGGCCTGGACACTGTCCTTGAGCTTTCTCAAGGCTAGAGCTCTACTACTTGAGCCACAGCACCACTTCCAGTCTTTTCTATGTATGTGATACTGAGGAATCGAACCTGGGTCTTTGTGTATGCTAGGCAAGCACTCTACCAGGAGGCCAAACTCCCAACCCCAATAGTGAGTATTTCTTGTCTTTTACCTAAGGTATTTATCTTTTACCCTCTTTTAAGTTTCCAAGCATGTGCGGGCATACATGATTTTGTTCATACACAAGTTTTTAACTTTACTTCAGTGCAGAAATGATTGAATGCTTATCTAAGCATAATTTCATTGAGAATTTAAAATTAAAAAAAGACAAAATGATCAAGAGACAAAATGATCAGTTGTGAATAACACAGATATGAGATAGCGGTGATTTAGGGAGCCACTGGAGAGCCTGAGTGGTAACAAACCCTGAGAGACCCTGGGCGAAGGCACAGCCTGAAGGAAACTACCACACCTACCTGAGACTCCTCTCCAGATGCCAGCCTTGAGTTCCAGCTGTGAGGGCCTTCCTAAGAATGGGTTGTCAAAGTCAAGACCTATTCATACAACACTGAACATTTATGTTTTACTGACTGAATGGGAATACAACACAAGCCACACCCCTAACCTTCATTTTTCTAGTAGTCATGTAAAAGTAAGAGTGATGCAAGTAGGTAAACCATCATTTTTCCAAATATACTTGATGTAACCCAATGTGTCTTGACAATCGTACAGCAGAAGGAGTCCAGTGCTCTAGGGAACTCAGGGCTCAGTTCTAGGGAACAGCAGGGCACAGGATGAAGAGGCTGGACCCATAGATGCAGAGGTGCACAGGCGGCTTTGGTATATCAGACCATGATTCTATTGTATGAGGTGTGCTGAGCAAGGCCCCGCTAGTGGGAACTTTCTATGAGAACTTGTTTTGACCTCAGCTCTTACTCACTGCCCTACAGGCCACTGATCCGGATCTCTGCTCCAAAGAGAACTCCAAATCTCTCTGTTAACACCATCAGTATGAAGAGGGGGTGCTTCGAATCTCCCCCATACTTTTAAAGCACTCCCTAAATGAGTTAACACTTCCAAGGTAATTAATAAGACTAGTATTAGCACTACAATATGTGTTATATTTTGTTTGGAGCTGAGTGCAGGGTCAGTCTGGCCCATGAATCTACATCACTAAGATAGCCACCCAAAGAAATGAGCTGTCATGTATGAATACCATGCCTAACTTTGAGCTATATCATTGGTACTGTGAATCACTTTCTGCTGAGACTTGATTACCGTTGGGTACGAATGTGTTATTGCTTTATCACTCTCTGTTGAGACTTATGGTGAGAGTAAACACGTGGACCTCCCCTTCCCTGCCCACCTTTGTGCATCCTATATTAGTGGAATGTACTTCCTCAATAAATGAGTTTCTGCCTTGGCAGGTCTCCCTGACACATCTGATTGTCCTCTGGGGAGGGAGGGAGGGGTGCGGGCAGTCAGTTGTCCCTCTCCTTTCTCGGCTTGTCCTGGTCAGGGCATGTTCTCTCTATCCCTCTTGCGGGTTAAAAACTGATATTAAAAATGCCACAGAATTTGTTGGGTACAAGTGGCTACTCAGGAGGTTGAGATCGGAGGGTCATGGTTCAAAGCCAGACCAGGTACAAAAGTCTGTGAGATTCTTATCTCCAACTAACCACCAGGAAACTGCAAGTGGTGCAATGGTTCAGGAATAGAGCACTAACCTTGAGCAAAAGAGTTCAGGAACAGCACCCAGGCCCAGTGTTCAGGCTCCATGACTCACACACACACACACATGCACACACACATGCACACACACACACACACACACACACACACACACACACACACACACACACACACAAAGCACAGAACATACAAAGGCATCCACTTGTTCCTTTTGCTCAAAATTACAATTACTGTGTGTGTGTGTGTGTGTGTGTGTGTGTGTGTGTGTGTGTGCCAGTACTGAGGTTTAATTGAGCACCTGGGCACTGTGTTTTAACTATTTTGTTCAAGTCTGGTGCTCTACCATGTAAACCACAGTTCCACTTCTGTCTTTTGGTACTTACTTGGATGTAAATCCCATAGATTTTCCTGCTCAGGTTACCTTTGGACTGTGGTCCTCTCAGCCTCCTGAGGAGTTATAGTTACAGGCGTGAGCCTTTGGCATCTGCCCAGAACTATACACCTCAGCATGGACTCACATTGAACTCCACCCCATGAACCATTAAGTAGCAAACATTACGACCTGCTTTTAATTTTGAGGTATAGGGCACATTTATTTAATATGTACATCCTAAAAAGGAAATTCGAGAATATTCTTATATGTCATCTATGATTCCTAGGAAAACAATAAAGCTGATGTAAGTTTCCCTGGGTCAATTAAGGCAATGGCATCACCCTGGAGCACCGGAACCCAGCCAGGCCTCGCCTGTGACACCACCTCACCCCTCCACAGCACAAAAATGTCAGGGATTCATCATAGCTATGCACTTATTTTTAATTGAACTTACTTAATTTGATACATATGCACAAAAAAAACCAAGCACATTTAACAGGGTGCTGGAATGTAATGGATACATTATGTAATGTGTTAGGCTGACTGTGTATCTCCTCAAACATTATTTCCGTTATGTCTTCAGGACATACAGTATGTAATGATGATCTGCAGTCCCCTTCCTGTGCCCTTGCTAGCCAACTCAGCACAGCACCTAGTGAGCTCCTCCCTCCCCACCCCTATCCACCCAGCCCTGCCCTCTCCAGCCTCAGGTAACCAGTACTGGCCCTTCAATCTGTGAACTTCTGCCTTCACTGAAAACATCACATCTTGGTATTAGATTATCAGATTATGTGAGTGAACAACTTTAAAATAAAAACAAAGGGGAAACCAGGCACCTGTGGCTCCTGCCGATAATACTCAGGAGGCTGAGGGCTGAGGCGCACAGTTCAAATCCAGCAAGGGGAAGAAAGTCTATGACACTCTGATCTCCAGTCAGCCAGCCAAAAAGCCAGAATTATATTTGTGGCTCACATGGTAGAGAACCAGTCTTGAATGATTAAACAAAATAAGCAAACAAAAAACACAATAGTAGCCTAGCTTTGATTCAAGTCTCAGTGTAGTCTCACACAAAGATAGGTTTTCCTCTGTTCATATGCTGACCATGAAGAGGAAAACAAAAAGGTTGAAATTTTTTCACTTCTCAGGACCCTGACTTTCCCAAAAGTAAAACTTATTCCACTATGTACAAATATTTCTGTAAGCAATTCTAGTTATATCCACCAATATGATTTTTAAAAAGACCTGTTGCTACTGAGACAGCAACGTCACTCTGAGGAAGGACCATTTACTGATGGCAAGAATGTGACACAGTGAGCATGCCACAGTGAGACGCTACGTGCATGAGTGAAATATGTAGGGGAGGTAATTTTGCATGTATGTGTTATAAAATATGTGGAGTTATTTGCTTCAGTTCTCAGAAACCTGCCATATAATTGCTGAACTCACAGAAAGGAAGCAAAGGTGTAGATAATAAAAATTACAGAATATGCATACATTTCTAGATATGCATGTGCCTGTATATACATTGTACAGTGTATATCAGTGTGCATACACATATGCACTTTATTTATCACACTCATGCGCAGGCATTTTCTTGTTTTTGTTTGAAGAGTATGGCGAGGATGGTTTGGAAACCACAGATCCCCCTCTGCCAGTTAAAAAGCCAGCACACCCCGCAGCAACCAGATGACACCCATTTTGCTCTGCTGCCCGGGTTACGGCACTAGCCAAATTTCGGGGCTCAGTTGGGCACAGCATGTTTAAAGTGAGAGATTCTCATATTGTTCATGAGGGTAAAATAGCAAAGAGTGAGGAGCTGGAGAGCATGGGATTTAACACATGAGGAGAGATAAACCCCAATGTTAGTTGACACTCATCCTTAGACTGTCAGCCTAACACTACTAAAATTTCAGAGTATTCAAGAGAATATTCCGGAGATGTAAAATTTATTTGTAGGGTATTTAATCCCTCCCCTCTCACTATGTGAGTTACTCGGCAGCCATTTCCATGTTTAGTATTTTCCTTTTCTAGGTAGAGCCTTATCTTTTGCTGGGAGAGCCTTCAGTCCCTTCTCCTGCCATCCTCATGCTCCTGCAGAGCTGGAATCTGAGTTGGGCACCACTGCACCTAGCTTACTATTAAGATGAATTCTGCCAATTTGCACAGCCAGGGTAGAGCCCTGGTCACTCCATCTACAGAAATGGTAGGTTGTATGACCAGGCCCCATAGCCTTTCAGTTCTTTGAAGACTGGATGTTTTAACTTAATGTATTGTAATTTGATTTATACATTTATGATCTACTTGGACTTGAATTTAGGGTCTTGGGCTCTTACTGGACCTTTTCACTCTCAGGTGGTGCTTTACAGTGTGATCCACACCTCTATTTCTGCCTTGTCAGTGGTTAATTGGAGATAAGAGCCTTCTGGATCTTCCTGCACACTCTGATTTCACATAGTGATTTTCAGATCTTGACCTCCTGTGTATTTTGGGTTACTGAGGTGAGTCACAGCATGTGGCTTGTTTTTCCTTAATAATTTCTTAATTGTTTGCTTATTTGTTTACTAAATTTGAGTTATTTTTTTTTTACTACTAATACATAAGAAAATCTGCACAAGTACCCTAACACAAAATTAGCAATGCAATTTTGGCTTTCTTCTTGAGATAACAGGCATAGAATATAAATAATGCATCGTGTGTGTATGTGTGTGTGCATGTGGGCATGCACATACATATGCATCTGAGAAAGAAATCTCTCCAATTTCTCTTCCATTCACAGAAATTTCACACCCAGCAGTATTTTCTTTTGCAGAAATGTCATTTAAGTACTGGCTGGTTTCCTGTCTGCTTTGGACAGGTGCACTTCCAGTTGTGGAGCTTTCTCCCTGTGTGTGCAGAGGGACAGGGAAGGTGTGAGTGTGCAGGAGTGAATGTGCGGTGAGACCTGGCTGTGAGTCTCCCTAAGTCCAGGAGATGGCCAACTGCATGGCACAAAGTTTTTATGTTTCCAACTTCATAATAGATACTTTTATTGCCATGAATATTTTACAATGTCGAAGTGCCAATGTCATCTATATTGCTATTTCTTTGACATAGCACCTGCTATCCTCTGCTACTTTGGGTTTCTTTGTAAAATGTCTGATGAAATATTCATTCAGTTTCACATTTTAGAAAAGATCACAGTGGGTAACCTGAACATAACATACATTGAGTTTTATAAAGTTTTGGTTGTACTCTGTGAATCTCCAATTAATTGCCAGCCAGGTGTAAGTAGGGCAGGGATCTCAGCAGCAAGTGGCCTGGCCAGCCACGCCCATCCTAGCCTTGGGACTGAGCCAATCCTCTGCACACAGCTCCTCATGGAGGCTGGAAGGCCAGCTCCCCATGGTCCTGGGAAAATGAGAATATCAACACACACTGTGTGTGTGTATGTGTGTGTGTGTGTGTGTGTGTGTGTGTGTGTGTGTATGTGTGTACTCATTCAGATTTCCAAATAATAAGTATTCATCACCCATTTTCTATGCATTGTTTCAAGAGTTTATAATGCAACCTACAGAAGCACTGTCTTCATCACACTTTCACTTCCATGGAAGAAATAGACAATAAATAAATTTTGGAATATGAGACCTGATGCCTGCTATTGATAAGTGCGTTTCCCAATAATAGTCAAGCTGACAAGATAGGCTGTCAGAAGACTGTTTTGATCAAGTACTCAGTAAATACATCAGAAGAGGCTAGATGTGCTCAAGCTACTGCTTATTAAGTAGTGGCTGGCTGGGCACTGTGTACTCATGCCTTCAACCCTAGGCTCTCAGGAGGCAGAAGCCCAGAGGAGTACATGTCATGGCAGTCTGTACAAAAAGAAAGACTCTGTTTCATTCAGTGAAGCCGCAGTGGTTTATGCCTGTAATCTCAAGGAGGTAGTGGCAGAGCAGTCTGTGGAGGCTGGCCCTGGGGAAGAATGTGAGACTATAGGCAAAACCAACCACAGTGAAGACGGCTGGCCTGTGCCTCCAGTGCTAGTGAGAGCCCTTTCTTAGCAATCACCAAACCTTGAGTTCAAGCTGGAGTACTTCCTCAACAAAACACAAAATAAAGCTATTAGTGACTACTTGTGGGCATTAGGACTTATGACCATTGGAAATATACTAAAATTCAGCTTTATTTCTCTTTAAATTGATCTTAATGATAAACATAAAACCAAAACGTTCCATAGTCACTGGAAGATATGTGTGCATTTTTTTAATGTTTAAATACAGTTAAACACATTCTACCTCTCTAAATGTTCATCTCTTCTTTTTGATTGTTGTTATCTCCATGTAATTGTCAGTTCCACATGCTGCTTTACTAGTCCAGTGCAATCCAATCAGGTCCCCTTCCCATGGTCTCCCCAGCCCCGCCCTCCCTGCCAGGGACCTGCTCCCAAGTTTAGCTATGTGCACTGAGGACTAGGACTGCATCCTCCCTCCCTTCCTCTCTCTCCTTCTTTACCTCCACCTCCCTCCACCACTACCTCCTGTGGTAACTCATTTTCAGTTCTTGGGATGACTCTGATCAAGTCAGGAGCTGTGGGAAGCATTCCTGCCTCTCTCTGAGCAGCTTGGCCGCCTGACTACCTGAGGCACTGCAGGGAGAGCAGCAGCAGACCTAGATGCAGCTCAGAAACCCTGGCTCAGCCTCCTCCCTCCCCATAGCCTCTGCTGAGAGAGAAATACTGTGAGCATGTGAGGAGTGAATGGATTTGCTCTAATATTCTCCTTGCCTTTTCATTCCACTCATTAATATTTAATGTTTCTTAACCCAACGGTAAGGAGCATGAAATAATAATGAGGGCTAATGAGGGCAAAAGTTTTCTCTCAAAGTCATCCTAACTCCACTGTCCAGCACCCTTCCTAATGAGTGACCATAGTTAGAAAATAAAAATGTATATAGTTATTTTTTAAATTAAGATATAACAGTAGGTAATTCATTTATCGCTGTATAAAGTTGCTCAGAAATAAACTGGAAGATGATCAAATTTATAATTTAGCTATAAAATACCAGTAGGTATAGAGTTTGGTGTGCGTAAACATTCATTTAAAGAAATACTAAAAGTAAAAAAAAATAAAGGCGGGCTCTCATACCTATAATCCTGGTTACTCAGGTAGCTGAGATCGGGGATCATGGTTCAAAGCCAACCAGAATAGAAAGTCTGAGATTCCAATTAAGCATTAGAAAACCAGAAGTTGCACTGTGGTTCTAGTGGTAGAGTGCTACCCTTGAACTGAAGAGCTCAGGGACAGTGCCCAGGCCCAGAGTTCAAGCCCCACAAAAGGAAGAAAGAAAGGAAGGAAGGAAGAAAGAAAGAAAGAAAGAAAGAAAGAAAGAAAGAAAGAAAGAAAGAAAGAAAGAAAACAAAGAAGAAAGAAAGAAAGAAAGAAAGAAGAAAGAAAGAAAGAAAGAAAGAAAGAAAGAAAGAAAGAAAAGAAACAGAGAAAGAAAGAGGGCTGGGGGTTTGGCCTAGTGGTAGCATGCTTGCCTAGCATGCATGATTCCTTGGTACCACATACATAGAAAAATCCAGAAGTGGTGGTGTGGCTCAAGTGGTAAAGCTCTAGCCTTGAGAAAGCCCAAGGACAGTGCTCAGGCCCTGAGCTCAAGGCACAGGACTGGCAATAAATAAATAAATAAATAAATAAATAAATAAATAAAACTCTTTAAAAGAAAGAAATGGCATTGCTTATGTTAAATTTGGTTATATACGATTTGCAGCAAAATTTCTCCCAACTAATACTATCAAAATGTAGTTTGAGAAAAAAATACAGGTGCATGTAAAATATTCGAGAAAGAAGATTCAATATCAAAGAAGGAAGGAACAGAGAATATGAGAAAAAAATCCATCACTCTAGGAAAAACAGACTCTGAATTTCTTTTGGATGCTCTTCTATGTATATAATGTACATATTATATACAGAACTATATATAATGTATGTATAGTTCTGTATATATATGCATATGTGTGTGTGTGTGTGTGTGTGTCATACTAGGTAGGAAAAGTTTTTTGAGATTCCTATCTTCAGCTAACCACCAATAGGCCCGAAGTGGAGATGTGAGAGAGGTCTTGCCTTGAGTAAAAAAGACAACACCTAGGCTCTGAATTCAAGACCCAGGACAATCCTCCCTTCACCGCCTCCCCACCCATCCCCCAAAATTGCTCCAGCAGCTGTCTGCCAGTCTTTCCTATTCCAGTGGTTGTGTCTGGATTGTCCCTCTGAGCAGGGAGCCACACTCTGAAGCAGACCTTGCAGGCTGGGAGTGACTCTACATGCCTCCCAGGCTGAGGAGAGCCTCAGAACCACACTGGGAAGACAGAAACCTGAGCATCTCACAAGGGCCCGGCTTCACATCTCCTGTGGGGTCCTGTGGGGCAGGTGCAATTCTATTTGTCAATAATATCTGATGAAGGTGAGGAAAAAGAGAGAAAGATAATTTAAACTTAGTTGCACTTGAAAAAGTCAGCGTGTTTTGTAACTCGGAATGAAAGTTTACATACTATAATTTGAATATAAAGGTCTGCAATCTAATATCACACCAAGATGCTATACAAGTAAAAAAGTAAGTACAACTGGATAATGAAAGTGGTGAAGATCTACTTGTCAGGGGAAAGGCTTAGAAAACGTGACACCAGAGGAAATAACCAAATCCTTCTGCAATGACAAAAATGTTGAAATGCTAGAAACAACCTAGATGCATAGTAACAGAAGACAAGACAAACTAAGTACTGTCTCAGTGAGGCACAATTAATTTCTGCAGAAATGCTGCTGGCAAGCTGGCAGTCTCTTAGCTTTTACCCCTGACACATCAGGCCCCACCCCCCTGCTCAGATTTGGCAGTGCAGATTCACAATCTGCTCCTGATTGGCTAATTTGAAGATGTTGAGGTTCATTTATATAAAGTGACCTTAAAAGACTTTGAGATAAGATTAACAATCTTAATTACTCACACCTTCTAGTACTTTCTGGAACAATCTGAGGTGTGTCTTAATGACTCACACTTAATTACTCTGCTACTTTATTTACTTGCTGATATTGTCTTAGTGGAATGGGATAATCTACTAGGCAAGCCTTAGGGCCAAGGCAGGAATTTTTACTTCTCTTTTGAATTTTTAAGTATTTTATTTTTATTGAAAGATAACACAAAATATTTCACTACATACACATGCCTACATACACTACATATACATACAATTATTTGGCTTTTGACTTTCCACTAAATGTTCAGTAATAGAAATGGAAACAAGAGGTCTTTATATATCCTGTTTAGGGCTATTTTTGTTTGTTTCTTGTAGTTTTTTGTACCTTGTATCTATATATAAGATTATTCAGTCTGTGGAAGTGAAAGAATCACAGAAACAGCAGGACAAAGCATGAACTAATGAAACACTGATACTCATTTGATAGTACTAGAAATGAACTCTCCAACTTGGGGGGAGAGGGGAGTGGGGTAAGGTGAGTGGAAGAAAATAAGGGAGTGGGCAACAGTGTTAAAATAAATGTACTTACTACCTTACTTATGTAACTCATCGCCATTTCAATAAAGATGAAACAAAACTGATATTCCACACATTTTTAGGGAGTTACATTGCAATGAACCAGGAGCTTTTAAGAAAACTAAATACCACAAAAAGGAAACAACTTACTCTGAAAGAGAACTTTTCTCACAGGCAATAGCTGGAGCTCTGCATGTGCCCAGGACAGAGCAGACAGGATCCCCACCCCCAGGTCCACTTCCTTGCTCCTGAGCATGACTCTTAGCCCTTCCCAGGCTGCTGTGTCTCCTCTCTCTGTCTTTGTCCTTGTCTCCTCTCTCTTGCTGAGAAATTTACCTCCAGTGGCCTACACTGTGGCTCACATCTGTAATCCTAACTACTCAGGGGATCTGGTCACCATGGTTGCAAGACTACCCAGGCCAAATAATTGACATGACTCCATTTTATATGAACCAGAGTGGAGTTATGGCTCAGGAGTTGTAGTATTAGCCACGAAGGACAAACCCAAGTGAGAGCACAGGGACTCCTGTTACTTCAAAAGAAACAAGAAAAGACAAAATCAAAGAAAACCAACAAAACACCAACAGTGAAAGAATCTGCTATTGACATACTTCTGAGTATATTTGACTCAATGTATTACATAGAATTCATTTTATTGTTTTGTTTAGCTTTGTTTACTAATGTATTTTTGGTGGTGGTAATGAGCTTGAACTCAGGGCTTTCTCTCACATGGCCTTCTGCTCAAGGCAGGTACACTTCCACTTCCGGAGTTTTCATGGTTAAATGGAGAGAAGAGTCTCCCAGCTTGGTCTTTGAGGGAGGGCTGGGGGCCCTGTTACCACACAGCCGATCCAGCTTAAATCATCTGATCTATTCCAAAAGAGCAGGTGTGCATCTCAGACTTAACATTGTATTAAATAATGTGACTTTAGATCAGCTTCTTGTTGTAGAACTTGACAATTTTGCCAAAACAAAAGTTAGCATAATGCATGACAGTGTGGTGAAGCCTGCAATTCCAATCCATTACAGCAGATGACGTGTGGGCTAGGTAGAATCCCTACCTTTAAGAGACTAACAAAACAAGCCCGATGCAGCAACACCAGCCTGTACTCTGCCTGTGTGAGGAGAGGAGATGGAAGGTCAGGTTCAGAGCACAACTCAGGCAGAAGCAGCTCTTGGGCCTCTATCTCAGCTGTTATCTAGGTGCAGTAGTGTGTCTGTTACCCCAGCTATGGCAGAAGCCCGTGGGTGAGCACCAGAGAGTCTGCTTGACATTGCTGGAGACACGACAAAGGACACACCTGAAAATCACAGCCCAGGCAAAAGACTCAGCTTTGAAAATAACCAGTGAAATTGGAATTGGAGACATGGATAAGTCATAGAGCACCTGACTAGCAAGTATCAGACTCCTGAGTTCAATCATTAATACTGTCAAAATCAGATGCAAAATATTAGTGGATATAATAAGTAACTATTCCATTTGGTAATATATCACATTTTGAAATTACAAAGTTATGTTTCTAGAATCTTAATTGCAAATGAAAAAGTCAACAACATGAAAAGTGCTACTTAAAATGTATGTGCATACATTCTTAAATAATCCAAATATGTCTTTATATAATTTTTCCTTTCTAAAATTTAAGGACTTCTTGAACTTTAAGGAACTGAAAATGTTCTGACCCTGACCTTCAATGAGCAGATACTATGATAATTTGATAAAATTTGAGAATAATCACTCTTGTTGCTATTTTATATTGTATATATCTAAATATATTATCAATATAGATTTATATGACATTTCTATATTTGAAACCACAAAATAGGATTTTAGAAAACTCCATCACTTTAATTTTCCTCAGATATTTCACCTATTTTCTTATGCAAACATTTCTATCTTAACATACTCAAGTAGAAACTTGGCACTCTCTAAGTAAAAAATTATTAGAAATCTGAGACTTGAAATTTGGAAACTATGTTTGTAAATCAATATGGATACAAAGATTCATTCCTTTATTGTTTTAATAAATGAACTCTATTTTTCTTCATGGCATTACTGGGGTTTGAACTCAGGTTTTGTGTTTCATACACAGCTATTCTACATGAATAGTTTCTTCAGATATGTGTATTTTGTATTGTATATGGGTTCTCACACTTTTGCCCAGATCAAAGTCTAGAAGACTCTTTCTCATTAGGAAGCAAAATTCCAGAAGTGGGACTAGTCAGAGTATCAACCTTGCATGAAAAAGCTAAGAAACAGCACTCGGGTCCTAAGTTTAAGGTTTTGGCACAAACAAAATCTCCTTCTCCAATATTTAAACTGTAAATGGCAAAATGAGACACCCAAATTAAAAATATAAGAAAATAGTAGGTCTCTTGATGTCAACATAAAATATCAACGTGCTGAGAATGTCTCAATATTGATTTAACTATGAAGGCATAGAATTTGAGAATAAAAGTTGAAATATGCCCCATCTATGTTAAGTGTTTTAGTAATTAGAAGCATTTCGAAATCTTCATACACGATTACTCCGCTATCAGCCTGAATGGAGAGATGGTGGTTAGGGTACACGCTCTTGCTTTAATCACTCGTCCCTGTGTGACTCTTCCCAGGAATTTACAGGATTGCGTTATTCAACATTCTCTGATTCTTTTTATTATTTTCAATTGGCCTGATTACTGCTTCTGCCAGGGTTGAGGAAGAGCAATCTCTGCATTGAGATTCAGTCATGAATGTGCATGTGGAACTTGTTTCCTGTCATTGACAGTATTTTCCTGTCAGTTTTTTTCAACTGCCTGCCAATAGTGAGGAACACTGAAAGCACATGACTTTGGAACACATTCTAGGTATTTTAGATACATTTAAATAACTTAGTAAGCCATCCATTGGATGTGTCTTAGAAATGAGCTTGGTTATAATGCATGAGGAAGACACCTACTTGTCACATAGAGTTCTCCCTGTGAGGGTGATTGGCTTTGTCAGGAACAAGGACGAGCAAATCTAATTCATCATGATTTCCCGAGAGCACATCTCCTTCCCCCAGGGGCATCTTCTGTCTCTAATGGCAGAAAGAAAATACTTTCAGGTAATGCTTACCCTCCATAGACACTTTCCTGGCTAGCAACCCCAATGTAGGGGATAACACTTGATTATTTTTTATATTGATTCAGGGAGGGATTTACAGTTTTTATGCCAACCCCTGCCTGCAACAACCTAACACTTGGAACAGTGGTTTCGATTTTCCAGGGCTTCAATGTACTGTTGGTGGCTACAAATCAATTACTTAGAAAACCTTTGGGAACGATAAACCCTTTGGGAAAGTTGCTGTTAAAATCATTGTGGGTGTCCTGTTCCTCCGAAGCCGTCTTGTCCTGGTGCTGGCCTGGTGTTGCCCTGGCTGGTCCAGCTTGTGCATGACCACACTGGCTACCCTCCACCTCACAGGTAGCACACTAGGGCCCCTGCCCCTCCTCTTGCCACAAGGCCCGTCCTACAAACATCTGCATGGCAGATGCTCTATGTGACACTGCAGCTGAGTCTGCTCACAGTGAGTCACAGACTGATGGATTATTATGTCCTCAGTGTTTATTTGGAGGAAGTCAAGGAAGGACAAAGTTTCAGGATCCTCATGGGGCATTGCTGATTTTTAAGGGACATTGAGAGATGGGTGTCACAGGAAGGCAGAGTGACAGGGCAGCAGGTTTCCACTGCCAGACTTCAAAAGCCCAGTGGAACCCCTGGTATTCATTTGCTTATCACATTCATTCCTCACCTCCTGTGGCTGGGATCTCTCATAGGGGTGGGGCAGGGCGAGCTGGCCACTACTGGACAGGCAGGAATGGCAGCATACACTTCAATACACTTGAGGGAACAGGAACAGCTGCTCTGAAACAGGGGAGGTGCTGGGTCAGATCTCAGCAAAAACAAAGCTCCACTGGATTCCAGATGGCAGACACTCGCAGTCAGTTCTGATATTTGTCTGTCTGTCTGTCTGTCTGTCTGTCTGTCTGTCTATAGTTCTGGTAGTATGTCTGCAACTCTGGGCCTCAAACTCTGTACTTGACTACTTTAATGAAAACTGATGCTCTATTATTTGAGCCATAGCCCCACTTTCTCTGTGCTAAGGAAGTCAGAAGGCCAACATCAGTCTCTGTCTCTGTCTCTGAGGTGCTCTCTCTCTCCCTCTCTCTCCCTCCCTCTCCCTCTCCCTCTCCCTCTCCCTCTCCCTCTCCCTCTCCCTCTCCCTCTCCCTCTCCCTCTCCCTCTCCCTCTCCCTCTCCCTCTCCCTCTCCCTCTCCCTCTCCCTCTCCCTCTCCCTCTCCCTCTCCCTCTCCCTCTCCCTCTCCCTCTCCTCTCTCTCTCTCTCTCTCTCTCTCTCTCTCTCTCTCTCTCTCTCTCTCTCTCTCTCTCTCTTCTACTGGCCACTCCTTGGTCATCAGATTTTCTGGCTGGATTCTGAATCCTCCATGTTACTCTCATTTGCACACTGGAAAAAGCTGCGCAATTTAAGGTTAATCTTCCATTCCAACACTCAAGATTAGAAGCATGCACAGCATTTCTTTTCATCTGAAGTAGTGGTCATTGTTCTGTCAGTTATATCACACCATTTTTACTGTTCCTGGCTTACAGGATGAAAGTCACCCAAACAATACAGGAGGATTAAAATGTGTTACAGGGCCGGAGCTCTCCCGGGTAATGTCAGGATTGGAAGGATTTATTGATGGGAATGTCTGCAGTTCTGCATCTCTGCACAGGTTCTGGGGTCAGGAAAAGGTGCCAAAGAAAGTGAGAGGAATGAAGCAATTGGAAGGTTTCTTAAGGATCTAACTAAAAAGTTCCATTGTGTTTTACCATCATGGTGCCCACAGACTGGCAGAAGAGGAGCCAGGAGGCTGAATGAAGGATTCTGGCAAGTCTTGCAATATGAGTGTTTAGTGATCGGCGGAAGATGGTGGCGGTTCAGTGTGAGTCTTTCTGAGCTCTCGCCAAGATATCAGTTCTAGCATCATAGGGGAAAGTTCATACCTAAAGCTTGATCCTAAGTAAGCTTTAGCACCACAGGGATCACAATCAGAGAGGAGAAAGGCTGGAAACCAGCGCAGAAAGACAGCGTGGAGCAGCACCAGCCACTCTGAGCCGTGGCAGAGACAAATCCTCCCTCCAGAACCTGAGCAGACAGCGCTTCTGGGCAGCGCAGAGCTGCTGGCTCCAGTCAGACAGAGCCTGCGCAAGCCCAGAGCTGTCACCCGGTCATGGTGAGGACCTGCCAGCTTCACGGAACCAGAAAATTCAGCAAATTGTGAGTACCTCCGTGGAGAGGTTTCCATTTCTGCTCGCGGAACAGCATTGGGAAGGAATCCCCTCCACCACCAGCCGAGAGCAGCGCCATCTTGACTGTTGGCAAAGACCCTGCCAAACCAACTGGAGCCTGAGAAGTGGTGCTGGCAGCACCATCATTCAAAAGGGAAAGGTTTTCCCAGAGGAAGCTTAGCCTGACGTCCACCCCAGGTGCTAGTGGAAGTTCTTCCTCCTGGGCGGGCTGCGATCTTGGTAAACAAAGCCACTCATAACTCCACTGGCTTTTTTATTTTCTGCCCAACTGAGCAAACTGCTCAGAAAAAATGCAAAGCCAAATTACAGGAGAAAAAGACATTTCAAAGTGTTTGAAGACACTTGTGGAGACACAAGTTTCATACCCCTTCTCCCCTCCAAAAAAACCCCCGAAGAATACCCTTTTTCTTCTTCCTTGTTTCATTTGCATTTTTATGTGTTCGTATTTTTTTTGCCATTTTACCTCCACCCTGTTTTTTTTTTAATGTTGCAATTCTTTACATTTTTTTCTCTCCCCCCCTTCCTTCTGTCATTGTGGTTTTTCCTAGAAACATAATGACAGCATTCAGTACAGACTGGATACAAATAATATTTTTATTGATACAGTCACCTGCTTTTTAAGCTGTTGGATCTTAACCCAACTAGTTCTTGTTTAAGCACTCACAATTGTGTGGGATCTCCCCCACCTTTTTTTTGTTGTTTTGTTTTGCTTTTTTTGTTTTGTTTTGTTTTTTGTTTACTTTTACTTTTAAAAAATTTTTTATCATTGATCTCTCATATATATACCTTTCTCTTTTCTATATATATTCTTATTACTCTTCTTATTTTCAAAAGTTTTATCTTATTTTTTCTAAATTTTGTACTTATCTATTTTACCTTTCTATCACCTTAGGTCAGTTATCCTTACGTTATCCCTCTTCTTTATTGCTATATTAATCTTCCACTCCTACATTACTCTTTTCTTACCTCTCCTCTTGTTTTTCATACTATGTTTCTATATCTGGTCCTCTGTTCATCCTTCAACTTTTATAATGCATGGATCTACAGTTGATGGTTGTTGAGCAATACTGTATATCTATGTGTTCAATTATACTGTAGGTCCAGAAGGACTTAAATACAGTAGAGATTGGATTGTGGGTTTTTTGGTCATAAAATGGTGACTGGTGGTGGTATTAGATTTATCTGTAAGTGCAAAAAGGAGAGAGAATGATAATACCAATTTTGAACATATATTGTCTGGCCAGCTAAAGAGCTCTAGGTTGGTTATATCTTTAAAAAAATGTAATCTTGTGCAGTATTAATCTTGCTCCCATTTTCAAATGGGCAGAACAAGAAACTCAAGAAAAATGGCAAGTCAAGGAATAGATTCTCCCACCCAATATAAACAGGCAATGGAGTAGTCAATGGAAAAACTAGAGGAGAGTCCTCTAAATGCTATACAAATGCAATTGATAAACATGATTAATGAAAAGTTTGAAAACATACATAAAGAGATACATGAGGAAGCCATATCTAAATGGGATGAAACCATAACAAAGGTGATACATGAACATGAAGAAGCCATAAAGGAGACCATAATAAAGGATTTACGTGAACATGATTAAGCTAGACAAAGAAAAATGAATGAATTCATAGAATCCAAAAAGCTGACTGAACTCCAACAAATGTCCACTGAGAGTAAAGCTGCTGAGCTAACTACTCAAATGGAAATCAAGGAATTAAAGACGTCCATACATGATCTAAAACAAGATATGCAAGGCATCAAAAATGAGAAGTTGGAAGGAAGATGAAGAATAAAGTAGAAAATATTGATAGCAGGTTAGACAATGGAGAAGAGAGAATCTCCGGGGTTGAAGATAATCTAGTTGTTATAGAGAAACAACAGAAAATGAGTCAAACCAAATCTAGAAAACATGAGAGAACACTTCAGGAGATATGAATGTTTAATTTGAACATGGCTTTATGTATGTATGTATTTATTTATTTATTTAGTATGAACGGAGTGATTTCTCATTCATACACACAGCTTGAGCATACCCTAGAGACATGGAATACAAGATACTTGATATGAGTAAAACCTTTATTGTTAGTGCTAAATTGTCTGACAGTGAATCAAAAGACAAAAGCTTTAAAAAAAATTCTTTGCATTTTACTATACGTAGGATGTATTCAAGGTAACACACACAGTTTTACAAATCACATTGAATCAGTCTTTCAGAAATGGGGAGTCCATGGGGCGTTTTCTGTGGGAGCAACTCTAAAAGGAACAGTGTCAGTGGACAATTGAATGGTCACTATATGGAGAGCAGGAAGGAAGAAAGCCTTTTTTATTATGATTATTTTTTTTCCTTTTGAGGGCATATTTAACTGATATTTAGTAATTGAGCAATCCCAATTTATTTCTATTAGCCTTGTAACTTCTGGGTTGGCCTTAAACTCTGATCCTCAGATTTCAACCTTTCGAATCACTCGGTTCCTAGCTACTGTCAGGAGATGCCTGTGCAGCAAAAGGCATCCAGGTGTTTCTTTAAAGAAAGCAGAGAATTACAAAGGAGTCAGTTTTTCATAAGATGTCATTATTGTCACTGAAAGGCCACAATATACCCATTCCTCACTCACAGCACTCTCAAAGCCCCCACATAAGACATCTTTGAATTTCCTTTCTTAAATATGGTTGAATTTCATGCACTCCAGGCTTCCAAATTAAGGCTTGATAATCCTATCTTGCCAGCCAGTGAAGTAAGAATTCCAAAGTGTTTACAAAATTCTTCTTGTCTATTACTTATCAAAATCCTCAATAAAGCAAAATTTTACTCTTTTCAAAGGAAATCCTTATAATTTTTCTGTGTGACTCATGCATTCTCATGTAGCTATGCATGATATAACCTTCTGATAGTCACAACTAAAGAAGAAATGGGGGGTGAGCTAGGCCACAGTTGACAAGAAATATGTATTAAGAAGCTAATTTGGGGAATCATATCGTTTCTCTACTTTTCATTAAAAATGCAATGCAAAAGTATAAAACACAACATTTTTATAACCCAGTCAATATTGCAGACTAGTCTTTAACATGCAAGTTATTTAGTAAATTACTCTTCTCATAGCTGTTTACCTTCATTTCTATGAATTCAGTTAAACACTTTCTTGAAAAAAATTATTTGCAAAGTTTATTTCTCATTCCTGGCTTTCTTTCCTTGATGTCAAATTTTATGGAGCTAAATTTTTGTTGTGGTTTTTTGTGGTTGCTGTTTGTTTTAAATTATCCTTCAATAGTTATGCATGGGGGTTTCAATCCTACCTGTCTGTTTATTAATACATTGCATCTCAATCCATGCCTTGCCCTCCACTGCTGTCTCCAGCTCTCCCTCCCCACCTCTCCCTGCCTGTGATCTTGTTCACAATTCCATTTCCCGCATGTGCATTGAATATTGTGACTCCACTCTCACACTTCCTTTCTCCATTTGTCTCCCTCACCCTGGCTTAGACCTTACCTGTATAAAACATGTTTTGGATCCTGATATTCATTTTGTTGGGCTGTAAATTACTTGTTACAAGGAGTCATACGAGGGGACTCCCAGCTAGTCTGGTAGCAAATTTCACAACTGACGGTCTTTACAGGAATGGACACCTCTCTTGCAAGAGAAGAGAAACCAAGAATTTTTGCAGAGTGTAAAAATGTTTCATTTCTCTCATGCCTTGTCTTTTCTTCCTTTTATTTTCATTTTATTATTTCTCCCTGATAATTCTTGATTGTGTTTGCACAAAATTGAAAATTGTGGAAGTGATGCACTTGGAGACTCTAAAGAAGCCCCAGTATTTTACCACGTACACAGGATGTGCAGTGATGACCTAGCACCATGATGCATACATAGGATGATTGACTGGTATTTCTGTTTGTCTTTTGTGTTGTTAGCAGTGAGTGAAATGAGGTCCTGAGTGCTATACTTCAGCTCTCCTCTCAAGGTTTGCATGTGACCATTTGAATCAAAACCTGTTTGTCTGTTGGTTAATTGGAGATAAGCCTCTCATGGACTTTTCTACCTGGTCTGGCTTCAAGCCACCACTTGAGATCTCAGACTCTGGTGAGGAGGGATCGCAGGCGTGAGCTGAGTGCTCGTGGCTGAATCTCCTTTTCCTACCGAACATTTGACCTTGTCTTGTCAAGGTATTTTGTGGTGCTCAGGGTACATTTGCACACTCATGGAGGAACTTTTCCCACCTGGTTAATTGTTGTATTTTGAGAGTCCACATCAATTTTGGTTTTGCTATGTGCATCAATTAGAAATTCTTCAAATAGGTAATTAAGGTCCATTTGACACATTTGTACACACCTGACCTGGCTGACCTCATGAGTATTAAACTCATCATTATTATACTCATTTTGCCCTTCTCTGGTATGAATATCCTGTTCTTTGTCATCTAAAATATTCTAATTTTACTAGACTTACCATTTGTCTTTTGTGACTAAAATTCTCTTCTATCACACAAAAATAAAATGCATCACTTGCTTGAGTCCATAGTTATTTTTCAAAATAACCACTTTTTAAAATTTTGCTTTGTTGTCAGAGAGATGTATAGAGGGGTTACAGTTACATTGTTACCCCCTCCCTCATTTTTTTTGACTTTCCCTCCCCCACCCCCTCCCAAGTTGTAAAGTTCATTTCCAACATATTGTCTTGTGAATATCGCAGTTACACCGGTTCATCCTTTCTACTTTGTCTCATAAATTGTTTTTCCCCTTCCCTTCCCTGATTCAAATAAACAAATGTACACACAATATATAAAGTACAAAGTTAGACAAAGCAGCAACAGGGGATAAACCATAAGGGAAAAATAAACAAACAAACAAAAAAGAAATAACTTCACACAGTACATTATAAAACAACAATCACAAGAATAAATCTCTTTTTTTCTCTATCCTAGAATTCATCCTAGCATCATCCTATATGCCCATATATGCACATAGCCTTTGAGCTATTGCACTCCTATGCTAGGAAAATACTAGACACATAAAACTAGTATCTGTCTAAATGTGTCTAGATGTGGGAAACCATGGAGCCTACGTTCCTTTGGGTATGGCTTACTTCATTTACTATGATTTTTTTCCAAGTCTTTCCATATCCTTGTGAATGGGGCAATGCCTTCATTTCTGATACCAGCATAGAATTCCATGGGGTACATATGCCACATCTTGATCCATTCATCTACTGAGGGGCATCTGGGTTGGTTGTATATCTTAGCAGACAGTGTGAAAATTTTACAGGAAGGAATAGGAGATAACTAGTAGGTATCCTTGGCATAGGCCGAAACTTTCTTAATAAAGGCCAGAAACAGAACATATCAAAGAAAAGACGGACAAATGGGACTGCATTACACTTCAGAGCTTCTGCATGGCATAGGACCTAGCTAGAAGATAAATAGAAATTCCACAGAGTGGGATAAAATCTTAAATAGCTTCACAACAAACAAGGGCCTCACAGCTAAAATATACCTACAAAAAACTAAATCTCTCAGAAAACATAAAAAAAAACAACATCCCATTAAAAGTTGGCCTAAAGACTTAAAAGAGAGACTTCACTGCAGAGGAAATAAGAATGGCTACTACACATATGAAGAAATTCTCACCATCTCTATTAATAAAAGAAATGCAAATAAAAACAGCATTAAGATTCCACCTCACTCCAGTTAGAATGACCAATATCAAGAAATCTAATAACAGATGCTTTTGGGGACGTGGCCAGAAGTGAACACTACTACACTGTTGGTGGGAACGTAAACTTGTTCAAGTACTCTGGAAAGCAGTGTGGCACTTCCTCAAAAGACCTTATTGTTTTTAAAGTTATCAAGACTGAAATAATACCCTCAGAAGTCGTTAGAAGAAGAAATAATTAAGCTAGATTTCTGGATAAAAAATAAATATGTAAGATGAATCTTCTATTGAAGACAAAGAGATTGAAAAGAAATTATTTGATCTTAAATGTCAGGCAGCAATACAGTGGAAGAAATCTATCTATCTATCTATCTATCTATCTATCTATCTATCTATCTACCTAAATACATGACTTCTCTCATTAAACACTTCCATGTCATGGAGAGAAACTTTTCAAGACAAAGTGAATGTCACTTTGTAAAAATATTTTTTAAAAAGTCATTCATATGCCTGAAAACTCAGTAATTTTAATATGTCAGTTCCCACACATCTGCAGGTTTTTCAGGTTTTATTAGTAGATGTTAATTGCACAAGGGGCACAATTGTGATGTTTCTACACATTTATAGGTTCTACATTAATGTAGTATGTTCCTGTTCATTCTCTCTCATGCATGCATGCACACACAATTCCGATCTTCAGACTTTACGTAACTCCAAATAAATCCTCACTAGATTTCAGGAAAATCTGAAGGTATCTTGAAAATGTTTGTAGAAACTGCCATCCCCACTGATACTGGGTGTCTCATGGTGCTGTTTGTGTGTGTGTGTGTGTGTGTGTGTGTGTGTGTGTGTGTGTGAGTGTGTGTGTGTGTGTGGTGTGTGTGTGCACTACAGTGAAATTTAGAAATTCAACCTGTGTTATAGCCCTTCGTAAACGAGAAGAGTGACCCTGGGAAGAACTGCACAAAGGATAATCTTTTCAAATCACAGCAAGGAGACAGCTTGGCACTTCAAAGGAAGTATAAATACAAAAAAAGTAGACACTGCTCCAAGGAATTGTAGTGTCTGGTAACACTGGAGAACTGGTCAACCTCACGATCATCATGGGTGTGAGTGATTGACATGGTTAGAGGAAAGACTGACACAACTCAGGCAGCATATTCTAAATATACAAACATGGAAGGACTGTTTCTCTCCCCTTCAGTGCAATGATTAAACAGTAATCAACATATCAGTAAAGAGTAACTCGATAGATTTAAGGACATGCTCCTTACTGAACAAATAAAAATTTACAATAGAACAAGGTGATATGAACAAAATAAAACACAGTAAATCAGACTCTGCAGCCAATCAACCCTTCTTTTTTCTAGTCCTGCATGATGGTTGTGCATTTTGTGTGAGTCTATTTCCATATTTTTGTTGAGGAAGAAAATAACTATTAATATGCATTTGGGATGGTATGATTTTTCCACATCTCCTTTTGCTTTCAGAGTCTGCTTTTCATTTCTCATTTGTGTATCCATAATGAACAGTAAGACCCATGAGGGGAAAAGTTAAACCATATTTTTATTAAATTGTTCCACTCATTGAATTTATTTAAACCAGGCACTAAATTTCCATTGGGTCCTGGGGGATTTTAGGGAGGTTTCATTTTTTTCTTCATATATTCTTTATTGTAATTAATAGAAAGGTTAGATTATATTCACCAGATAGACGGTATATTACTTCATAAATATCAATACCCTCTCTCATGTCATGGTCCCCATTTCCCTCCCTCCCTCCCCTTGCTCGTCTTGATTTTGCCCCTTCCCTATCGTACTTCAAATAAGCAATTAAGCATATACAAAATATATCAGATGACAAGATGAAATACTGTAACAATATCAGATAACCAAGGGACAGCAAAAGAGATGAGAGATAACATAGTACATTAAGGACAATAATCACTCATTATATGGCTTTTGTTTCTATATCCTGGAGGTCCTTATGTTTAGCGACATACTATATGGCCTTATTATTTATCTAGATTTTGTTCTATTGTGAATCTCTGCTAGAAGAGCCCAAGGTTACTACTGATTAGGACAAATGAGGGAAACCATTGAGCTTATGTTCTTTGAGTCTGGTTTACTTCACTTAAAATAATTTTTTCTAAGTCATTCCATTTCCGAACAAATGGGGCAATGTCATTCTTTCTGACAGCAGCATAGAATTCCATTGTGTATAAATACCATTCATCAACTGAATGGCATATGGGTTGGTTCCACATCTTTGCTTTGGTAAATAGTGCTGCAATGAACATCATTGTGATAGTGGATTTAGTATGTCCTTGTTTCTGGACGATTGGGTAAATGCCAAGTAGTGGAATTGCTGGATCATAGGGAGCTCTGTTTAGTCTTTTGAGGAACTGCCATTCTGCTTTCCATGGTGGTTGAATGTGTTTGCATTCTCACCAACACTGTAGTAGTGATTCCTCCTGGCCACATCCTCTCCAGCATCTATTGTTATTAGATTTCTTTATCCTGGCCATTATAACTGGAGTGAGGTGGAATCTTAAGAGTTGTTTTGATTTGCATTTCTTTTATGACCAGAGATGTCATTTCTTCATGTGTCTATAGGCCATTTATATTTCTTCTTCACAGAAGACTCTCTTTAAGTCTTTGGCCCATCTTTTAATGGGATGGTAGTTTTTTTAGGAGATTAGTTTTGGAGTGATTCAATTTTTTGAGCTGTTGATATATTTTAGATGTGAGGCCTTTGTCTGTTGTATGGTTAGTGAAAATTTTCTCTCACTCTGTAGGCTTTCTAGTTAGTTTGCTAGCTATGTTCTTTGCCATACAGAAGCTCTGCAGTTTAATGCAGCCCCACTTATCCAGTCTTTCTCTGATTTGTTGTGTTTCTTGGTCCTTATTAAGATTGTTTCGACCTGTGCCAAGGAGGCGTAGTGTATCTCCTATTCCTTCTTATAAAGTTTTCAGTGTATCGGCTTTTACCTCAAGGTCTTTGATCCATTTGGAGTTAATCCTAGTGCAAGGTGACAAAGAAGGATCCAACTTTATTTTTCTGCAGGTCCTTAACCAGTTCTGCCAACACCACTTGTTGAAGAGGCTGTCTTCATTCCATTCTATTTTTTTTGCTCCCTTATCAAAGATTAGGTGGCCATAGGTCTGTGGTTTCATATCTGGATCTTCAGTTCTATTCCATTGGTCTTCAGGCCTGTTCTTGTACCAGTTCCAAGCTATTTTGGTCACTATATCTATGTAATAGAGTCTAATATTTGGTATTGAAATTTCTCATGTGCTGTTCTTTCTGCTAAGAAGTGTTTTTGCTATACAGGGTCTTTTATTATTCCATATGAAATTTTGGATTGCCTCTTCTATTTCTTTAAAGAATGCCATTGGAATATTGATGGGTATTGCATTGAATTTGTAGACAGCCCTTGGCAAGATTGTCATTTTCATGATGTTTATTCTTCCAATCCAAGAGCATGGGAGGTTTTCCCATTTCCTCAGTTCTGCTTTAATTTCCTTTTTCAAGGTTTTAAAGTTTTCATCAAAAAGTTCCTTTACATTCTTAGTTAATTCCTAGGTACTTTATTTTCTTTGAGGCTATTGCAAAAGGAGTTGCTTTCCTCATTCTTGCTTCATTCCCTCACTGTTGGCATATAGGAAGGCAGTTGATTTTGAGGGTTAATTCTTTTTTCTTTTCATATATTTTTATTGTAATTAATAGAAAGGTTACATTATATTTGCCAGATAGAAAGGGCATTAATTCACATACATAGTTACCCTTTCTTACGTCTTAGTCCCCATTTCCCCCCCCACCCCTCATCTTGTTTTCCCCCCTTCCCTATCCAATTCCAAATAACCAAGTACAAATATATCCAATATATCAGATAACAAAGTGAGATACTGTAACAATATGAGATAACCAAGGGACAGCAAAGTAGATGAGAGATAACATAGTACATTAAGGACAACAATCACTCATTATATGGCTTTTGTTTCTATATCCTAGAGGTTTTGAGGGTTAATTTTATACCCTGCTACCTTACCAAAGTTTTGAATCAGCTCAAGGAGCTTGGGAGTGGAGTCTATAGGGTCCTTTAAATACAGAATCATGTTATCTGCAAAGAGGGAAAGTTTAACTTCCTCTTTCCCTATTTGGATCCCCTTTATGCTTGCTCCTTGCCTTATTGCTCTGGCCAGGAATTCTTAGAGGCATCTTGTGTTTTTCTCCTGGACATGAGAACTCTGTTTGAAGAGATATCCACCATAGGTAAACCTCCTGCTCGGTGGTTGAGGGGTAAGGCTTGCCCTCTGGTTCCCTGAGCAAACTCTGTTCTCTTCAGACAGAGCAGTGGCTATGTCTTCCACTCACCTCCTGGCCTGTGACGTGGGTGGGGAAGACTGCATCTCCACTGGAGGAAGCCCACAGAGGAAAATGGCTTCGCTGTTGATGCCTCACAAAATCAGTCTGGGAATCCTGACTATTGCACTTCAGTTGGAGCAAATTGGGTCGTGTGTCACCGGAAGACACTAAAATTTGAAGTACACATTCTAATGATTCTGACTGATACTTTAAGAAAGGTGTCGGTCAAGTACAAATGTATTTTGAAATAAGGAAATACACAAGTAAATTAAAAAAATAAAACATGATTTAAAATTGATTTTAAATAAGATTTTTAATTTGTATAACATTTTTAGGACCCACACTGAAAACACAAATTCAAAAATGATAAGCCTGGTAATGTTAAAATGTTACTTTCAAAGGTTATGGATCTATATTCTATAGTAACTCATTTTTAATTATGTGAATAATTGTGGATGACAATAAAAAGTGTACCAAAATGCTCTCTCAATTAATTTATAAATATTTAATAGCCTATAATAGAGCACTGACCTCAGGAATTATTAATAAGCTTCCATTATCATAAATGTTCCCAAATAGCATCCATCAGTAATTTCCAAGTAAGTAATAGGAGTTTGAGAGCTGTTCTAAGAGCAAGTATAGAAAGACATATACTTGAGATATATTATTCATGAAAGTAAATCGTATAACAAGCAATGGGGAAAGTTATATTTAAAGTTTTATGTGTATACACATATGTCTTTTATTAAAGTAAGCATTGGGAAAAGAATAAAGCACAATAACCCAATTCTCAAAAATATGTACAAGAAATAGATTGTATTGATAACATTATTAAAATAATGTAAAGGTGATTTACAGAGGGGTTACAGTTCTGTAAGTCAGGTAATGAGTACATGTCTTTTTGAATAGTGTCACATCTTTCCTCGTTTTCTCCCAGTTTTATCCCTCCTGATCTCCCTCCCGTCCCCAGGTCATACATACAGTTCACTGTGTCCAGTGAGTACTGCTGAATTAGGTCACTTTTTGTCTCCCCATTTGTTTTCCTTCCCTCCTCAAATCAGAGAAATGTACAGGCAAGGCAAAAGGCACAGAAATCTAAGATAGCACCAAAAGGAAAAAATAATCACAAAAATTAAAATAAAAAGAAACCTCATTGTCATTTCATCATTTTATATGATCATTGGCATATAGCGCTTGAGCCCTGAGATCCTCTCCTAAGGCTAGCCTACTTTTGGTCTTACTATATGGATGTTAGGTTCCTCTGTAATTTATCATCTCCAAGTGTAATTTTTTTGTCTTTTACTATCTGTGGGTTTTCCTTATAAACTTATAGCCACATTTTAATTATCACAGATGAGGGGAACCATGCAACCTATGTTTCTTTGTGTCTAGCTTAGTTTGTCTAATATAATGTTTTCCATTTTTTTAACTTCCCATGAAAGCATGTTTCATTCCAGATAACTCCTAATTCCCATTTGATTCATGAAGTATTTGAAAATGAAAAAAATATTTATACAAAGTGGCACAAGTTTTGTACATGTTCTTAATTAATGTCTTGCTTTCACTTGCTCATGAACTTAAAACTTCTGAGTGAATATTGTTAAAAACCTTCCATAGGAGTAAAATATTCCATAGTTTTATGAAAAATTTGACATTTAAATAGGAAAATCATTAACATGTCAACACAGTTAAATAGGACAATGTAGGACCATGCACATACCAAACTCAGTATACAATATCACAACACCAAGCTTCTGTGAGAATTTTCTTTTATTTGAATTTCTGGAGATGATACAGGATGAGATCTACCTATCTGTCTCTGGGCAGCCTCCCATACTCAGCAATGCCTATCCAGGGTGGCTGGTTTGAAGTGGGGTTACCGGGAGAGTTCTGCTGGTCCCAGTTGTGGCTGGTCACCGTCAGTCTGGCTGGGCTTGGGTTGCCTCTTCCCTAGGTGTGGCAGGTGGGACAAGCCTTTGCTGTGTGCCTGCGTTCTGCAGGAGAGATGAAAGAACAAGACTGTGTGCTGTGTTGGTCTGGGAGAAGCCTCTTTCTGTACTAGCTGTATTTCAAGGAACAGTCCCGGAGGGGAGAGGAGGAGAGGGGAAGGCCTGGGCACCTGTTGCCCTGATGCTCATTTCCACTCTTGTGGCCTTTGGTCACGGCCAGTGGGCGGCCCACCTACAGAAAGGCAAACACAGCTGGCCTTGTGCTCAGGACGGGCTCACAGAGTGCAGCATGGAGGGGTCACACCTCAAACCTGTGCCTCCTCTTTTGTCACTATTCTTAACACAGCTGCTCATGGATTATTATGAGTCCTTGAACATTAGAGTCTAAATGATTCCATGAATCAGGCAATATGTGGCTTTTGTTTAGGACTTTTTTATGACCTTTCATATTTTTATGGCTTGTATTCTTCTCATTTTATTATTTCTGATTTCCTCTGTGATTTCTCCCCCCCTGTTTCCCAAAGAGCTTTGCTCAGATTTTCTATCCTTGTTATTATTTTCATTTTAGGCTAGTTCTTCTGGAAAAAATAAAACCTTTCCATTTTTTTTCCTTGCTTGAAAACGTTTATATTTTAATATATAGATTTCACTTTGAAGAAATTTTTACTGAGTGTAGAATTGCATATAAACAGTTTTCTCAGTCTTTTAAAGTATCAGCCTACAATATTTTGCTTTTATCCTTTCTGCTCAAAAATTCAATGTCAGTTGGATTCATACTCCTTTGAAGTTAAACTATAGATCTACCCACACCAAACATTATAACATATTTTTTTTTAATTCATTTTTTGGAGTTTTTGCCACAACTTACTGGCATTTATTTGACTTTAATGCTTTGTTTCTTGAATGTTTTGTAACCGTTGGATTGACATATTTCATCAGATGCAGAAAATTCTCCACAAGTGTTTCTTAACCTGTCACTACATCTGTTTTGCTTTTTCTAAATTTTTCCACATATTAATTTTTATCAGCACATCACATTTCTTTAGTATCCTGGTCGGCGCTGTGCTTTCTCTCTGCATATAAAACTAGACATGGTCTGCTGATAGCTTATATTCCATTTATGTTTTGTTTAATTTTAATTGACTATTAACCACATCTGTCAAGTTTTTATTTCCATGTTTGCATTTCTTAGCACTACATAAGATTTGTAAAGAAATGAAGCTCTCTAGTAATAAAGCGAGATTAATCTCTTAGGTTGTTGATGGAATCAAGCTCTCTAGTATCACACCATCTTCTTGTATACATCTCAGACGTAACTTTTTAATGTTGGGTTTCATATTTATTTGTGACCTGGGCCTGGTACCTTCTCTCTGGCCATTAATTGTCTGTCATTTCATGCCAGCATGCTTGGTAATGTTGCAGGGAGTGTTCAGCATTGAGTGTTTACGAAGTACGTGGTGAATACTTTCAGCACGAGGTGATGTAGCCACCTTCTCTTGTGTAACAGAAGCGTAGGCACAGCACCTTGAGGAAACGCAAGCTAGGATTTCAAGTTTCGGGAATGTTTGACTAGGTTGAGTTTGTCTTTCCTGCCAGAACATTCAGTGATAATTTCAGATAAGGCCCTCTGTTCTTGCTTGTTTTTGTGTTTGGTTTGGTTTGGGTTTTGGTTTTGCTAAATGCTGGCACTCTGGTGTCTGAGCCATGCCTCCACTTCTGGGTCTATGCCACTGAATTGTATCAAAGGATCCCATGGACTACACTGCTGCGGAACCCCACAGGCCTCAGCCTTCTTAGGAGCTGGGATTACAGCTGAGCTATCAGTACCTGATTATGGATAACTTGGATTATTTCGGTCAAGCTCTAGGGTAATTGAAATCTTAGCCCATTGCCAAAACCAATAGCACATGTGCACAGACTATATGAAAAGTATGCCATTTGCAGGGTGTGTTGTTGTACACTCTTTATCAAACTATTTTCACAATCAAAAAATATCTTTTCATAGCAGTCCAATGGAAGCCAATAAAGAAAGGCAGTTTCCAGGTAGAGCTTCTCTCATTTATTCTGGTTTCTCTGGTGATTCCCCTTTTAGGTCTTTGTAAACTTCATGCTGTCAGTTCTTCCTGTGATGTTTGTCTTGAAAATATACTATTTAATATGTTTACTTTTTATATCAAAGCCTAATAAGCCTACAGTATTATTTAGGAAAGCATGCCTGTGTGTGGTATTCTTTGCTTTATTTTGTTGCAATGATTTTTAGAGAGAATAAAAACCAGAGAAATAGAAATCATAGAGGAGGTATAGCAAAAAGCCATTGTGTGTATAACAATGCAGATTATGAAATACAAAGTGACTTAGGAGAAAATGAGCTTTGTAAGAATTTAAATAGAAAAGATAAACAAACAATACAGCAATGGACTCTCGATTATCATAGGCTCCCAGCTCAGCAAAAGTGCAGGCAAAGGAGAGAGATGAGAGGGAGATGAGAATCTGCAGGGAAACCCAGAGCCTTCCCAAGTCCATCACGGTACTGGGAGCACATGCCTGGGGAAGAAAGGTAGAACCTTATTTCCAGTAAATGACTGAAATCATTAAGATGCAATATAAATCCTGCTAACATCGGATACCAGTGACTCATCCCTATCATCTTAGAGATATTCAGAAGAGTGGCACCTGAAGAAGGAAGGTTTGAAAGCAATCTAGATAGTACAGTCTGTGAAACTATCTCTATAATAACCAGCAAAGGGTAGGGCTGAACCTATATTGCAAGTGGTAGAGCAGCAGCACAGAAAGCAAACTGAGCAACTAGTAGACTCTGAATTTAAAGCACCAGTATACATATGTGGGGTTCTGTATACACACACACACACACACACACACACACATATATAATATATATATAAATGTTATTATATAGCATATAATCATATATTCATTTATTTCTATGTACATATGAGTATCTCCCTTTCTCTCTTTCTGTCTTTCTCTGTATATATATATATATAAATATATGTATATATACATACATACATATATATGAATCTTTAGATAACTGCACTTTAGGAGATGGTTTTGATCTAACATCTTATTCTGAAAAAGGACATACTTCTTTGATATGTTGGGTTTTCATTAATAAAATAACAGTCGCATAATAAAAATTACCTGAACAGGGTCCAGGAGTTTGGCTTAGTGGTAGAGTGCTTACCTAGCATGCACGAAGACCCAGGTTCAATTCCTTGGTACCACATGCATAGAAAAAAACCCAGAAGTGGTGCTGTGACTCAAGTGGTAGAGTTCTAGCCTTGAGAAAACCCAAGTATAGTGCTCATGCCCTGAGCCATAGCCCAGGAATGGTAAAAAAAATTACCTGAACAGTATTTGTGACTATCATTTCAAAGGATATTATAAAGTTCAATCCACTTATTTGCCACTGAAGTAAATACTTCATGAAGAGTGAATTGGCTATTCCAAGTTACCTGTCACAGGAAAATTTCAAAACCAGAAGCCACTGGCTATCCTGTGTTGATTTACCTATTTTCCTCTAGATACTTTCCTTTCCAAAATTTTTTCCTCAATACTTTAATCTCGTCTGAATGATGTCTGATTTATAAATATACTATTTGGTGACATCTTCATTCTGGTGTCTTCATGCCCAGAACAATGTCTTATTTAGAATGAAGCCTAAAATTTCCATTCTTTGCTTTCTTTTATAGCACTGATTTCATAGAAAACAAAAACCCGGACAGGTAGAAATGGAAATATAACAAAGATGACATTGTCTCTGTATTTTTAGGCAGATGTGTGTTTGTGGTCCTAATTGCAGCATAAAAATGTGTTTTTTTGCAACCAAAGAAAATGTTGTCTTGTGGATCGCCTAGGTAGTTTGAAATGAGGTAAAAATGTATCTTGTCACGGCCCGGCTTGCGCTTGATTGCAAATCCTTATTTGAATACATGTCCTAACAGCCCCCCACCTGTGCTGCCAGCGTGGGGACCCGCGAGAGGAGGAGAAAGAGTATTTTTAGCCCATCCTCTCTCTGCCACCCATGCATGAAACTGAACACCGATAACTCAAAGCCCATGCAGAAGATTAACCATGTACCAGATGTACGAGACAAAGAAGCCACTTGTGAGGCCAGCCTGTCCCCAAGCCCTGTCCCCAGGGTGATGCTAGGCTCCGGCCTGGGTGCTCTGGGACCAGATGGGAGCTTCAAGCTAGTGAAGACACTCTGACATGTTACCAGTAGACAAGGTCAGAGGTGACTCGGGTTACAGCAGACATTCAGGATGATTTCTAGAGCTTCTCCAGTGGTTGGGAGAGGCAACCACGTAATCTTGGTTAAGCTTGTTCTGCATACCTATTTAATTTTTAGCATTAGGAAGCAGTTGAACATGCCAGTTGATGAGTACAAAGCATCTCCATCAATATCGCCCTGCCATGGTTCTCCCCCATCTTGCCCAGCCCACCCCTCTCCATGAGGTTAGAAGCGATTCCATTTCTACATGTGCTGATTGGATATTATGATGGCATTCAGGCTTCCCCTCTCCCTTTGCCCTCAGCGTCTGGCATTCATATAGACCATGCCTTTCTCAAGCAAATTTACATTATTGTAACGCTCCCCTTCCTGTACCATAACTTAGTTAATATGTTTGTGCACTTATGTGTGTGACTCTGAAAATGTTCACATGCATATTTATGATTTAGATCAAGTTCCCACTTATGAAAGAAAATATGTCTTTTGTCTCTGTGAGACGTATAATCTTTTCTGGTCCCAACAGTTCAGTTCCTTGCAGTGACATATATCCTTCCTCCTGAAAGAGGAGCAAAATCTCTTCACACATATGTATATATATATACACACACACATATACATATGTGTGTGTATGTGTGTGTGTACATACACAGACATGTAGGTAAATGCACATACATACGTGGATATGTGCTTTCTGATGTAAACGAGATCATCCGACATCAAATCTTTCACAGAAAATGGAAACCAAAGTATCATTTTGATACATTTATTTATATACACATGAAATATAATATGAAATTATCATACTACACTTAGTTAATGCCTGTGAGATATATTTATGGCTTCATATATACTATGGCTTATTCCTGTATGAAAAGCTAAGTTGGGGATTTGGCTTTCAGGAAAGGGAAAATCTGGCTAACATTTCTGTCAGATTTGCATAGGAAAAAAACTCTTGGACAGCTCTAAAACTTGCTCTTAATGATATTTATCCTATTATTCACTGGAGGAACTATTAGTTTTTTTTTTTCAATCTAACATTTGAAAGGAACTTGGAGTAATTGCACTGAGACTTGATGATAATGGTTATCAGTTTTCCAGGCTGCCTTTGATGGGATAATGCGTCATATCACATGCCTGCAGTGTTGTGTCACAAGTGTGCGGCGTCAAGTCAGATATGTGTGGCTTCGTGTCACCTGCGTGTGGTGTTGTGTCACATGTGCCTGGCTTCCGTCTTTGGCCTTGTCCCACTCAGTTCCCACTGATGGAGAGCCTGGTCCAGTGCCTGAGGTGAGGCCAGTCCTCTGGTGGCAGGCCCACCACGCTGTCGGTGGGTCCTCACTGTCTTCGCCCTTGCATTCTCACCAGGAGAAACCACTTCATCCTAAGCCATTATCCACCAGTTTGAAGTGGACAAAGCTGGAGCCCAGGGGAAAGGTGTGCAGGATGATCATGCTGTGGGAATGGGTGGGGCCCGCTGGAGTTGGAGACCTTGGCTCCCCATCTTGTCTGCCTGGGTCCCTGGTGTGTTTCCTGCCACTTGTCACCACTCAGGATGACCTGTCCTCATGTTGGCTAGCCTCAATCGGGGTGTCCCCACGGTGCCCAGCCTCACTCGCGGTGACCTCTCCCCAGGGTGGCCAGACTCACTCGGGTGATCTGTCCCCGGGGTGTCCAGCCACTCTGAGGGCTGGCATCACCGGTGTCCTGACGACATGGCCACAGAGCAGTTTTGTCTCTCCTGGACCAAGGATGACTGCAGAGCTGAGAGGAAATGGCATAAAGACCAGTGGAAGAGCAGCGCTGGCCTGTGGGGCTAGGGAATGGAGCTGCCAGGCCTACCTCACCTACAGAGGACTGAGGCCGACTTCCATCCTCAGCCTCCTGCCCAGAAGAGTCGTTTAGAGGCCTAACCTGGCTTGTTAAATGTCTTCTTATAATTCCTTTTTGGCACCTATCGTACAATCCCTGTAACAACGAGAAAATTAATGAAAAGTGCAACCAAATGAAAAGTCAGCGACAGAAAATATATGACCCAAGAAAGCAGCATTGCAATCAAGGATAGGCTGATTAACACACTGACTCCCCAAATATACAAGATAGTATCTCCACAGACAGACTCTGTGGCTTGGGAGCAGAGGCAGCATAAATGCTGTAACCACCCAGAAAACCGGTTGACATAGCATCTCTCTGGTTAACAAGAAACACTGCTGCTTTGGGCCTTCTCTTATTTAATAAATAAGCACAGAGAGATGTTTTTAACCTTCGTGTCCTAGCTTCCTCTAGGTACTCAGTTCAACAATGGGATAAACTTCTAAGATAAAACAAAGCATGCAGCTTTGAGCTCTACAACTGAGGCAGGTAGGCAAGTTTTAAAATTGCTGCAGCATTGTCTTCCATATATACATCAACACATATGATGGAGATTCAAATTTCTAAAAAACTTAACTAATCCATAGTATCCTTTTCCTATTTTACTCAATTCTATAGTCAACCTAAAATATTTGATGTCTTTGAAAACATGGTTTTGTAATGTTTCATCAATGATTAGAAGTTATTGGAAATATTGGCACTATATCACAGAGTTTCAGTTGCATTCACATTTAAAATTTTAGGAGAAGTCCCAATCAACTTGATAGTAATTTTCTCTGCACACATTTTGTAGGATTAATGGCTAACTTGAAAGTCATGACATATTGGGTTAGACCAAAATTACCTTGACTAGTCCTTCATGGTGTAAATTCATTCACACATGTGGGTATGAAAGGAATAATGTAGGTCTGCTAGAGCATAGAGAAGTGCTAAAAGCACTTTCTCTGAAGAGAAGTTAGGGCACTTTAATTAGAACAAATGCAAGAATAACATATCAAACATATCTCATCATTTTTGTTACAAAGGATTGTCGAGTTCTGAAAACGAAAATTCAGTTAATTAAGTTAATTAAGTCAAAGCTTCAGCAGATTCAGAAAATGTTAGCAAGGAGAAAAAAAGTCAGCATTTGGCCTGATTTATTAGGCAATGACATTTTTGTTTAAAATATCTCCTAGTAACTGGTACTTTAATTGTTCTGTACCACAGACCTCACTTCACATTTCTGTGTTGTATATAATGAGGGAAGCCAAAGTTTCAAGGATTTATTTCATTCTCATTATTTTTAATACAAATAGATCTTCAATCTATTACAATGATAAAAGTATTAAAGCAATAGAGTGAAGTGTAAATCTAAAAATGTCCATGAGGTTTTGAATATTATGGAAATATGCTAGCTAATCTCTATTACTTTGTTAGTTATATCTCAATAATGTATTTTATTTATTTGTTTTTTGCCAGTCCTGGGCTTGAGCTCAGGGCCTATGCACTCTCCTTAGACTTTCTCAAGGCCACAGCTCCACCACTTGAGCCTCGGCACCACTTCTGGCTTTTCCTATGTATGTGGTACCGAGGAATCGAACCTGGGTCTTTGTGCATGCTAAGCAAGCACTCCACCACTTGGCCAAACTCCTGGCCCATATCTCAATAATTTAATAGCTAATATTCCAGTTTGCTAATTGTTCAGGTGTAATGTATCTTTACTTCTTCTCTTCTCATAAATGCTAAATTTTTAGATTTTTAAAATTAATTTTGAGTCAATGCAAAACATTAATTTATAAGGCCACTGCAAAATTATTTGTGGTTGTTAGAAAAGATAAAATTTACAGTTTTTTTCAGACAAAATAATGTAAATACTTCAAATATTCAATAATATGAAACTTTGCTATATAATCCTCTATTTTAATTTGTTCCTATTTGATTCAAATATCAAAATAAATACAGATGAAGGAGATATAAAACTAAACGTGTCCACAATGTAAATGTTTAGAAATTTTCTCCATCAAACATGCAGTTGTGAAGTCTCCCAGGGACTAATTTCCATTCTGTGAAAGGTCATACCCATTTACATCAACGGAGAGTTGTCTTCCCTTTCCCTACCTGGAAACGTCAGGACCAGGAGAAAGGCTTCCTGTAAATGGGAAGTGTACAAAAAAACAAAAACAAGAAACACCTTTTTACCATGAGGACACTCCAAGAATCAAGTCAGGTGATGAGTGAGGCTGTTTTCTGCTATTCCTCAGTTTTCACAGATATTCCTCTTCTCCTTTCTTCTTGCTGCCTAGATTTCCTCTTCAAGAAAATCAGCATCCTTGAGTATTTAATCTACTTTTACAAGTGAGTTCTTATTTGGTAGTGCTATTGTCCATATGGTATGTGGTAAAAGATTCATAAAGCTTTAACCGTATGTCATGGGGAACAGTTAGTAGGTCATAAACTCCTTTTACTTGTTCTCAACAGAAATTTCCCAGAACTGTAACATGGCCTGATGCTATGATACTGCTATATTAATTTAAGGTACCAATCGCTTTCCTTTTGGTTATTTCTGCTTATAGACATTTTCAGCTCTTGGATTTCTTTTTTGAGTTTGTTTCTGCAGTGCTATGAATTGAACTCAGAGACAGAGCACGGTGAGAAGTCCCTCTACTGCTTGGGATTCCCTCTGCACTGTCAGGTTCTGGTAAGCTCTTCATGCTGGCGAGATGCCCAGCCACCACGCTTGGCTCACAGTCCTGCAGACAGTCTTAGTCTCTGTCTCTCTAAGGTGGAGATGGTTTCATGAATCCTCCCAGAACATGGTCATCTTCCCCATGTGAGGTTTCCTTGCCTGGAGCATCAGCCTTCCCTGTCCCTCTTCTGGCCTAAGTGTGACCTAGCCCTCAGAGGATATCAGAGGACACCGGGGGACACTGGGGCTATTAGAGGACATCAGAGGATAGGGAAATACAGAGAGGCTCTTTGTGGTATGCCGGGCATGGTGCCTATTCCCTTACCAGTCACCACCAGCCAGCATCTGTGAGGAACTCCAGCCATCGCCACATCAACTGAGGTGAGACTTGCTACTTTTTCCAGATGTCCTTAGATGACAGATCCCTCTGTGTCTCTGTCTCTGTCTTTCTGTCTCTGTCTGTCTCTGTCTCTCTGTCTCTGTCTCTCTGTCTCCGTCTCTCTCTCTGTCTCTCTGTCTCTGTCTCTCTCTGTCTCTCTGTCTCTCTCTCTGTCTCTGTCTGTCTGTCTCTCTCTCTCTCTCTCTCTCTCTCTCTCTCTCTCTCTCTCTCTCTCTCTCTCCTCTCCCCCCCCCTCTCTCTCTCCATCTATGTGGCTTCTTATACAAGCACTAAGGAAGCCTGGGATGGCACGTGTGGGGCCTGGACCTCCCGTCCAGGGCCAACAAGGATGACGAGGTTGACATGACAATGACCTGGGGATTTCACCACAGTGTGTGAAACTGACTGGCTGCACTTGCTACTTACTGGGTGAAGAGTGCACTGAGCCTGCACTGTGACACATCGGTAGGAATTCTCTGCCACCCACCTTTATTCGCATGACATATTTTTCTATAATAGCACCTGCAGAATGGGCAGACATGCATAGTCTTTTTCTTAGACTCCAAATGTACTATTAGCAGCAACAAAGCCTGATCAAAAGAGTAAATTCAAGGGGAAGGGAAAGTGGGGGAAACATGAGAAGGTGCATTAATGTTTAGAAAGTAATGTAACCACTATCTGATGAATGTAACTGAAACTGCTCTATACAATAAAAAGGGGAGTGGGAAAGACTGAAAACCTGGATATGGTTTTTTTTTTAAATTACTATTGTTGTTTCTATGTTTTTCTAAACTTGAATTAACACAAAATACTTTTCATGCATATTTATGTGTATAACCTGATGCCTGTGGATTCCAAACACAGATCAATTCCGAAGTTCTCACATCTGTAGACGCTTATTTCTGGGCAATTGGAGGCAAGAACATCTAACCCAGACCAGCCATCAAGAGCCCTAGAGCACAGCAAGTCTCCACTGGGGCTGAAAGGAATACAACATTTACAAGGCTTTTATGCCAGTATGTGAAGCTACAACACTACCTTTAAGATTGTTTCTTTTTCTTTTGTACTGTCAATTATTAAAAACTAATGAATTCTTAATGAATTTTACTCACTGTATCCAACACTTTTTTTATGTGTATTTGAGCTCTTCCTTAGGGTGATGCTCTTATGTTTATTTCATTACAAAGATTGTTTCTTCTGCCAGGCCCTGTGGATCATGCTGTAATCCTAGCTACTCAGGAAGCTGAGATCTGAGGATCAAGGTCCAAAGCCGGCTGGGGCACAAAAGGACCTGAGACTCTTATCTCCAATTAACCTATAGAAAATGGGAAGTGGGGCTTGGCTCAAGTGTAGGGTGGTAACCTTGAGCTGAAGAACTCAGGGATAGTGATGAAGCCAAGTTCAAGCTCTAGGACCCACCCCAACAAATGTTTCTTCCACCTATACCAAAACTTTTCCTACATATAAAGCAGTAATGCATCTTGAAAGCAAATGTGTCAAATTCGTTGATATCTTTTTACTACAAAGTGTCTGTAACTACTGAGACACAGTAAAATCACCTAGGACTTGTTAATTTTTAAAGTACTAATCTTTGTTTATTTTTTCCTCAGTGTTTCACTGATGAATAAAGAATGTGCCAATTAGCTATGTTGCTGTCAGTCATTCAAAATGCATTAATGAAATAAAGCTGGTGTCGGGGGAGTTCTGAGAGGAAGGCAGCAGAGAGAACCAGGCAGGCCCGTGAGAAGGTCACTAGTCCTGCAGTCAGCTGGATCCATGCACAGACTGGGCTCTGCCAATTTTCTGTTAAAAGTCAGAGGAGTAGACAATAAGAGGGAGGGAGCTTGGGGCCCCCTCCATGCACTTTCCTCCTCACAGGAAGAAGGAAATGATGGAGGGAGAGTAGACAATACTCAGGTTACTTTTTCCTACCCAAACCTATCTGTGATTGCTATGGGGAACTGCATGCAGTTGGTTCGGTTCCGTATTATCTTGACACTCTTCGGTATTATCTTGACACTCACCAGAATACTAAGGAACTCAGTAGTGTGTAATTGTGAAATTTTTGTCAAGCATACTATTTTGAAGTCATTCTCATTCAAGCCAAGATGACTCAATTTGAAATGTGGCTACATAAACACATTATTTCCATTTTAAATGTCAAAGCTGCTATTTGATGGGAAAATCACGTGGGAGTGGAGGAATGGTAAGGCTATTTCAAAGTCTGAATTGATCTGATGTTACTTGTAGATATCTTAAACTGTAGGCGACATTGCACAGTCTGAGTGGTGTTCGTCTTCTAGGAAGGGGTAGCGACTCGTGCCGTTTCCCAGGACGCCAGCCTGGGTCCATTACCAAGAGTATATTTAGGTCCCGTGCTGGGAAGCCTGGACACCGGTGATACCCGCTCGGAGTCCGCTGTGGGGGTCCTGGCTCTGGCTCCCGGGTGAGGGCAGGAGAGAGCCACAGACAGGAGTGGGTGCATGGTGGGGGAGGACGCAGCTCTTTCCTTACTCCTGCCCTAGGGGGACATGCCCGCCTCAAGAAGCCCACCCCGCGAAGCGGGCCTGGGTCCAGCTTAGATCCGCCACACAGGGCCGGAAAAGTGGACAGGGCAGCGAGCACAGAATGCGCCCGAGACACCCTGGGGCCGCGACACCCAGCCTGAGCTCCGCAGGGATGCCTTCACAGAGCCACGTGCCTCACTTTCTATTACTTTCCCACTAGTATGTGTATGTGTGTGTACGTGTACGTGTGTGTGTGTGCAGGTGCCAGGCCTGGGTTTGAACCCAGCTCCTGGGCGTTGCCCCTGAGCCTCTCTGCTCTAGCTGAGAACCACAGCCTCAAGCTCACTTGTGATTAACTGTAGAGAAGAGTGTCAAGGACGCTCCAGCTTAGGCTGGCTTTGAACTCCAGATCCCAGATCTCAGCTTCCTGAGTAGTGAGCACTGTAGGCATTAGCCACCAACTTCCTGCAGGTGTTTTCTCTTTTCTTCTTTCAGCTCTCTGGTTTAAAATCAGGCGTATTCTTTTCCTCTTTGGCTTTACTTTTCAGGCAGGGTCTTCTATTTTTGTCAAAGGCCAACCTTCGTCTTCAGAAAGTTGAGACTGCAGGTTGTGCTATCATCCTAGTGTGGATTTCTACAAGGTGGAGTCTCCCTCACTTTTGGCTTAGGATGGCCACAAAGCCTGATTCTTCTTATATCTGTTTCCACATAACTGAGATTAAGGAATTAAGCTATTGTGCTTGGTTAAAATGAATCCTCATATTTAAAAAAGAAATATATATATATCATATATATACATACTAGGTACAGATATATACATACTATATACATATAAATATATAGACATATATATTTATAGCACACTCCTTATAGAACAAAATTTGAATAAATACTTTCCACAAACCTTAAAAAGCCTAAATAATATTAGTAATTTTACTATGGAAATATAAACCAAATTCATTTTGTTCTCACTGTTTCCTTGGAAATTAGACATAATTTCTATCAGAAAATCTACAGAGTCAGTCTAGCAAAAATAAAGGTAAATGTAACTGTGCTGTGGATGAGCCGTCTTAGTTGTGAGCTTTGATTACATGGTAATAGTTTATAACTCTTGCCTATTTGATGAATGAAATGGTCTGCCTTGTCTCAAAGTTTGTTTGGCATACTGGATCATTTAATGCATTGCATACCCAAATTCTGTAGCAGTTAGGTCGTAATATTATCATAGGAATTATTGTCAGATTGAACCTAGTCATTTACACAGACATAAAATATTTAATCTGATCCACAAGATACGTGATATTTTGGGCCACTGGAGTGGATTGATGGAGTTTCACTTAAGCTGTGACTGCAGTGAAATCAGACATTTTGGGGACCTACATTTATATGCTAGACCTGTGCCTTCAGGGATTGTTTTTTTCGTGCAGAAGATCAAACCAAGTATGGTTGAAACTAGATAAATGACATTTTATGAAATCACAAAATGTGCCTTTAAACAGGATAATGGCTTTAAAGTATTTTAATTAGCTATCTGACAAATCAACAGCTGTACCCTGCCATGCTTGCATAATTTATCTACTCTCAACTACTGCCGTCCTTTCTCCGAGCTTGTAATGCTTCCAACATGAACAATGTTCAGACATCATTGTGGGTTTTTTTTCCCCAGCTGAACATTTGCAATCAGTTTTAAAAACAATGCCATTGGGCCGGGAGTTTGGCCTAGTGGTAGACTGCTTGCTTAGCATGCACAAAGACCCAGGTTCGATTCCTCGGTACCATATACATAGAAAAAAGCCGGAAATGGTGCTGAGGCTCAAGTGGTAGAGCTCTAACCTTGAGAAAGTCCAAGGATAGTGCTCAGGCCCTGAGCTCAAGCCCAGGACTGGCAAAAAAAATGCCATTTTGAACCTGTCAATAAAATATATGTTTTCCTTAATCAAGGCAGAAGGATAGTATACACAAGAGATCTACCAGCACTTCTCAGTGGGTCCTGGCAAATGATACTTTGCCACTTCCTTCCATGTACACCCAAGTCAGAATACTGAGTAGATTCTCAACAGCTCAGCTTAGTTTATGGTTTCTCTAGTATGCATTTTCATTCATGAGCCCTTGTAGATATTGGTGTAAGAGTCATATTCTGAAAGCAAACTCAAGCTTTGTAATCTTGTTTCTATGTGCTGTCTGAACTTGTGACTTTGGAAAACAGACTTAATCCCATCTAGCACTTGATATTAATTCTTATTACTGTGTTTACTTTTCTTTTTTATCAGTAATAAGGTTTGACCTCTAGGCCTCACTCGCGCTCACTTGGCTCACTTGACTGGTGCTCTACCACTAATGCCATGCCTCTGGCTTGGTTATTTGTTAGATAATTGGAGAGGGATGTTGTGATTTTCTCTGTCCAGGCTACCTTTAAACAATGATTCTTTAGATCTTAGAGGCTTGGGTAACTAGAATTATGAGTCCTGGGTTTTATGTTTGGTTTGGTGTGTGTGTGTGTGTGTGTGTGTGTGTGTGTGTGTGTGTGTGTGTGTGTGCGCGCGCGCACGCATGCGCACGCATGCTCACTCTCTCAATTTTGCTTTATGCTTTTTAGTCTTTTTAGTCTCACTATTTAATCCAAAGTGGTCTTATTCTCAGAATCCTCCTGACTCAGCCTCTAACAGCTGGGACAGCTAATGCTCACGAATGCATTTGACCTACAGTTCCGTTTTCCATATCCAATACCACTAAACCAGTTTCCTCACTGTATTGTTGTTAGGTAGGTAACATGTACTACTTAACCAAGAAAGCATTCTATTCAGGAGCATGTTAGCATGCTAGCTTCTATTTTCTGTCTTCTCCCTTAATGGAAGTACAAATTGGAAGTCTGAGAAACAACAGAAAAATAGGAATAAGATGTAGTAATGGAAGTTCTACCATTAGCAAAAACTAAATAACACAACATATCTCTTTGCCTTTCAGTGAAAGAAAACTTCATAAGGAAGATTTCCATGATAGGCTGCAAGCCCAGAGCCAGGGTAGAATTGCTCTCTAGTCCTCATAGCTCACTAAGTTAGGTATGTTGCAGGCAACATTTTATACTATACTTGAGAAAAATAAGTAGGGGTAGAACAAGTCCCAACAGGAGGGATGTGACTTGCTGTTCAAGCAGACAGGTGCGTGCAAGCCCTGGGGTCCCTGAGGATTGGCTGGCACAGAATGAGGCAGGTGGCGGACAGGACGTGGAGCCCATCCTCACAGGCCTGAAGAGCCTGTGGGCCCCGAGTGACAGAGGAAAACCTCGAGGCTCAGATTCAACAGACTATCTTTTAAAGCTAGTTCTGAATTTCTATGAAAATTTACCTCAACAAATGTCACCATTCTTTGAATTTTGTCTTTATAATTTCCTCAGTTTCTGGGGTTTGACCTATCAAGGAATTTAATGAGGGGATTCTATCTCTAATGCATGGATGTACAATAACATGGACTCTAGCACATATCTAGCAGAGAAGTCTTGTGAACAAATGTGTGTTCTCCACAATGCTGGTGTAGCAGTGATGTGTTGTCACCTTTTGATTACTGTTCCGTGATACAATGCCATTTGGTCTGATTTGATAAGAAATGACTTTGGTGGTGTTGGATAATACTTTTAGACCTCTTGTGAGAACAAAAGAATATGAAGAATTGATATGAAACTTGAGGTGATGCTGCACTGCGACTGGGAGCTAACTTAACACTCATTGATTCTCCACAGCAGACCAGAACTGTCTAGGCAGAAAGCATGAGGCAACTATGGTTGTGAATTTGAGAACAGCAACTGGGTGCCAATGGCATCAGCCCTTCATCCTAGAGACTTGGCTGGCTGAGATTTAGAGTTTGGAGCTGGGCTAGGAAGAAATGTCGGTGAGATTTTCATCACCAAAATAATCAACAAAAAGCTGGGTTCTGGGTGGGATTCAGGTGGTGGGGTGCAAGTATGAGGTCCTGAGTTTAAATACCTGCATCATCCCCGAAATCAAAGAAATAACTAATGAAGGAAAGATGTTAGCCTGTTTTAGATGAGAGAAGTGACTACTCGTGGCTCTCCTCATCCTGAAAACTTTCTCATGGTGCAGAAAACAGAAAAAATATAAACCCAGATCAAGACTGGCAGATGGTATTGTGCAGAGAAATAGGCGGAGGTGGCCTCCAGCTGGCACCTAGCAGATATAGATATTTCTACCTGCATGCTTTTAAGAATAGACCTGGTAAGAAGGAAGTACTCCTGAGTGGTGTGCTCACTCATCTGAAGTCAGGCACTGGCTCCTGCATGTTTGATGCCCCTGTTCATGACTGCGGTGGCTGTAAATTGGCCAATGTCATGAAGACCCATGTGGACAGCAGGCCAGTGTCACCCCAGCACCTACACCATGCCCCTCCTCACTCCTCCCTCCCCACTTTCCGGAATGGGAAAATTTAGAAAGTTTTCCAAATGTTTTCCTTTCAACAATGAATTTCAAGTCTTCCTCTAGATTTGTGAATTTCATGCTAGTGTTTTTAAACTCTATGGAAGTGATGATTGTTATTACCACATAGCTATATCTTGTTTAAAAAGAAAACAAGAATCTTGGTGAAAACATTTGTGGAAATCGGATCATAAATGGTAGAAAAAGTAAAGGATATTTGGCATTGGTGATTATACCAAGACATCATAAATACAGAACTCCCACATTGTATGGAGAAAAGTATATTCGAAGCTATTTCTATCTAGTCTTTAGGTAGAAAATAATGAAACTAAAGCCCACTCTGTAATGACCTGAAGCCATGTGCTTGCTGAGATGACTGCTCAAGGGTCAGGCCACCTCCTACGACAGACCATTTCAGAGATTCAGTGATTTATCTTTTTTTTTCTTTATTAACGTTGATTTTTACATCATATTTTAAATGACAGGTTTAACAAACGAGTGTTCAAGAAGGGAATCTGTATTTACAATCACTGGGACTTAGTATTTAGAACTTAATCAAAATTAGGCTATGGGTTTGTATGTCATAGAAACTATTAATTTTAGAAATTAAAACATTATGTCTATAGAGTCATAGGTTTTTATATCTATATAGTTATGTTTATATTTCCATTACCATGTCCATAGCATTGGGTATGCAGATACTGAGTCCTTGCTCTTGTACTCTTTGGATTTAATAGCCACATATTAAGGATACCATGCGCCTTTTGTTCCCTAGGTCTTGACTTGTATCACTCAACATGATTTGCTCTAGATTCACCCATTTCCCTGTGAATGCCATTATTTTATCTTGTCTGTTGGCTATGTAGAATTCCATTGTGTATGTATACCACATTTTCTGTATCCATTCATCTGCAGTAGGGCATCTGGATTGTTTCCATTGCCTGGCTATTGTGAATAGTGCAGAGATGAACATAGCTGTGTAGGTGTCCTTATCATATCTTGGGTTATGATGTTCAGGGTAGATGCCCAGAAGTGGTATGGCAGGATCGTAGGGAAAGGTCTATTTTCAGTTCTTTAAGGAACCTCCACACTGCTTTCCAGAGTGGCTGAACTAGTTTACAATCGCATCAGCAGTGTAGTAGGGTTCCTTTTTCTCCACAACCCCTCCAGCAACTGTCATTGTCTCAGTTCAAAATCTTGGCCATTCTTGTTGGGGTAAGGTGGTATCTTAGGGTTGTTTTTATTTGCATTTCCTTTATGATCATAGATGATGAACATTTTCTCATATGTTTTTCTGCCATTTTAATCTCTTCTTCTGATAGGTCTCTCTTTAGTTCCCTTGCCCATTTAGTGAATGATTTATTGGGTTTTTGGGGGATTAGTTTCTTGAGTTCCCTGTAGATACTGGATATCAAGCATTTGTCAGATGTATTGTTGGTGAGTGTCTTTTCCCAGTTGGTTGGCTGTCTCTCTACTTTTGCAACTATGTTTTTATCTGTACAGAAACTTTTTATTTTTAGATAGTCCCATTTATCGAGTCTCTCTCCAATCTGTTGTGACCCTGGGATTCTGTTCAGGAATCTGTTGCTTGTGCCAATGAGTTCCAGTGTCTTTCCTACATTATCATGTAGCAATTTCACGGTTTCCGGTCTGACGTTGAGGTCTTTGATCCACTTTGAGTTAATGCTTGTGCATGGCGAAAGGCTAGGGTAAATTTTTAGTTTTCTGCATGTGGCTGCCCAGTTTTCCAGCACCAATAATTGAATAGACTGTGTTTGTTCCATTGTATATCTTTGGCTCCTTTGTCAAATACAAGTTGCCTACAGGTATATGGTTCTATTTCTGGGTCTTGTATTCTGTTCCACTGATCTTCGGGTCTGTTTTTGTGCCAGTACCAAGCAGTTTTGTTATTATGGCTCTATAGTAGAGTTTGAAGTCTGGTATTGTAATACCACCAGCATTGCTCTTTTTGCCTAGAATTGTTTTGGCTATTCTAGGTCTTTTCTTGTTCCACATGAATCTTTGGATTATATGTTCAATTTCCATAAAGAATGTCTTTGGGATTTTGATGGGGATTGCATTGAATTTGTATATCAGTTTTGGCAGTATAGCCATTTTCACTATGTTGATTCTCCCTAGCCATGAGCATGGGATGTCTTTCCATTTCCTAGTGTCCTCTTTAATTTCTTTCATTAGGCTTTTATAATTTTCATTGAATAATTCCCTTACTTCTTTGGTTAAGTATATTCCTAAGTATTTTATTCTCTTGGGGGCTATTGTGAATGGGATCATTTTCTTGATTTGGCCTTCTGTTTGTGTATTGTTGGTGTACAAGAAGGCCACTGACTTCTGAAGGTTGATTTTGTATCCTGCCACTTTGCTAAAGTGGTTTATTAATTCTAGTAGTTTGGGAGTGGAGTTTGTTGGGTCACTCAAGTAGAGGATCATGTCGTCTGCGAATAGGGATAGTTTAATTTCTTCTTTCCCTATGTGGATCCCTTTGATGTCCTTTTCTTGTCTTATTGCTCTGGCTAAGGTTTCCAGCACTATATTGAAGAGAAGTGGAGAGAGTGGGTATCCCTGTCAGTTCCTGATTTTAAGGTGAATGGTTCCAGTCTTTCACCATTTAGTATAATACTGGCTGTACGTTTTTCATATATGGCTTTCACTATTTTGAGGAATGTACCTCTTTTTCCTAGTTTTTCTAGAGCTTTCAACATAAATGGATATTGTATTTTGTCAAATGCCTTCTCTGTGTCCAGAGAAATTATCATATGATTCTTATCCTTAGCTCTATTGATATTATGTATTACATTAATTGATTTTCGAATGTTAAACCAGCATTGCATTTGTGGGATGAAGCCCACTTGATCATAGTGTATGATTTTTTTAATTTGTTTCTGGATTCTGTTGGCTAATATTTTATTGAGGAGTCTTGCATCTGTGTTCATTAGAGAAATAGGTCTGTAGTTTTCTTTTTTTGTTGGGTCTTTCCTTGGTTTGGGGATGAGAGTAATATTAGCTTCATAGAATGAGTTTGGTATTGCTCCTTCTGTTTCTATTTCTGAGAAGAGTTTCAAGAGTATAGGTGTTATTTCATCTTTAAATGTCTTGTAGAATTCCGCAGTGAAACCATCTGGACCTGGGCTTTTTTGGTTGGCATTTCCCTGATTGCTTCCACAATTTCATTGTAAGAAATTTGTCTGTTCAATTTGTTTACCTCATCGTTGTTCAGTGTGGGTAGCCTATATTTATTTAAGAAATCCTCCATTTCTACTAGATTTTCTTGTTTCTTTGAATATAGGTCCTGGTAGCACCTATTCATTATGGACTGGATTTCTTGGGAATCAGTTGTGATTGTTCCCGTGGGGTCTCTAATCTTGTTTATTTGAGTCTCCCCTTTCCTTTTTTTGATTAATCTTGCCAAGGGTCTGTCAATTTTGTTGACTCTTTCAAAGAACCAACTTTTAATATATCAATTTTTTGTATAATAGATCTTATTTCAATCTCTGAGATTTCTGATTTTTTTTGTTATATCTGTCCTTCTAGCTGTTTTAGAATTAACTTTTTCTTGCTCCTCTAGGTGTTTCAGTTTTTTTTTAAGGTTATTTACATGCTCTTCTTCTGTCTTTTTAATATGCGCTCGTAGTGTGATAAATTTGCCTCTTAGAACTGCCTTTGCTGTGTCCCCTATGTTCCTTTGTGATGTTTCTTGATTGCCATTACATTCAAAGAAGTTTTTAATTTCATTTCTGATCTGATCTATTACCCAAGGGTTATTCAGAAGTATGTTGTTCAGTTTCCATGCGATTGAATGCTTTTTGAGTTTGACTGCATTGTTCAGAATTAGTCTGACTCCACTGTGGTCTGATAGGATGCATGGGATTATATCAGACCTCTTGTATCTGCTTAAGTTTTCTGTATGAACTATTATATGGTCTATTTTGGAGTGTGTTCCATGTGCTGCTGAGAAAAATGTAAAAAGTTTCGCCGTTGGTTGGAATACTCTGTGTATATTTGTTAAGCCCAGCTGGGCTATGTGTCATTTAAGTCGATGGTGTCTTTGCTTAACTTTTGTTGAGTTGACCTGTCATTTGCTGAGAGTGGAGTGTTGAGCTCACCGACAATGATTGTGTTTGAGTCTATCTTGTTCTGTAGTTCTAAAAGAGTTTGTTTGACGAATTTGGGTGCTCCCGTGTTGGGGGAGTAGATGTTTATAACTGTAATATTATGGGCATAGATTGTACCCTTTACTAATATATAATGGCCGTCTCTATCTTTATGTACTGATTTTACTGACAAGTTAATTTTGTTGGAGATTAAGATTGCTACTCCTGGTTTTTTGCATCGTGCATTGGAGTGGAAAATTCGTTTCCAGCCTTTCACTTGGAATTTGTTTCTGTCTTTGGCAATGAGGTGTGTCTCTTGGAGGCAACATATGGATGGGTGGTGTTTCTTAATCCAGTCTGCTGCTCTGTGTCTTTTGATTGGATTGTTCAGCCTGTTCACATTTAGGGAGATTATGGAGAAGTGGTCAGTGTCCATTGTTGTTATTTATTTTTACTTCTAAGTTTCTTTCTCTTTTTTCATCTTTTGTGTTTAGTGAATTATAGATGTTTGCTTCTTGATTGGGGTTCTTGATGTTCTACAATTTGTTCTCGATTAATTAGTATTCTTTGTAATGCTGGTTTAGTGTGCATGTATTCATAAAGCTTCTCTTTGGGGTGAAATACTCTTGTTTCTCCCTCAAATGTAAATGCTAGTTTTGCTGGATATATCAGTCTGGGTTGGCAGTTGTTGGTCTTCAGGACATCAGTGATGTTTTTCCAAGCTTTTCTTGCATTTAGTGTTTGCGTGGAGAGATCTGCCGTAATTCAAATGTTCTTCCCATTATAATATAGCTCCTTCTTTGTTTTTGCAGCATTTAAGATCAATTCCTTGGTATTCGGGTCTAATATCTTTACTATGATATGTCTAGGTGAGTTCCTTCTAGGATCTTGCCTGCTTGGGGTCCTCAAACCTTCAATAATGTGAGTATTTTCCCTTTTGAAGTTGGGGAAGTTCTCTGCTATGATTTTGGTGAATAAAGGTTGCATACCTTTGTCCTGGAATTCGGCCCCCTCCTCAATCCCTATTATACGAAGATTAGATTTCTTTGCTGCATCTGCCAGTTCCTGGAGCTCTCTCTGGTAAATTCTGACTGATTTTTCCAAGATGGCGATTCTCTGTTCCAGCTCTTGGGATTTGTCTTCCGTTTCTGATGTTCTATTCTCCATCTCCATCAATCTTCTGCTTCATGCCTCCATTTTTGCTTGAAGTGTGGACGCTGAGCTGATCATGTCTGCTCTGAGGGTATTAATCTTTTCTTCCATTTCTCTTTTGAATTCGAGGAGCTCTTTGGAGATTTCCTGCTTATGTTCCTGGAATTGTTTTTGGAGTTCTGTTTTAATCTCTTTAGTCATGCTCACCATCATCTCCTTGAATAGGGTCATGTTTCATGTCTCTCCAACAATGTAATGTGTCACCTTAAGCTCCTGGAAAAAGAGCAACAAACCAACCCTAATCCCACTAGAAGGAAGAAAATTATGAAAATCAAAACAGAATTAAATGAATTGGAATCCAAAAAACTATAGAAAGAATCAACAAAACAAGGAGTGGTTCTTTGAAATAATTAACAAAATTGACAAACCCTTAGCAAATCTTACCAAAAAAAGAAGGGAGCATACCGAAATAAACAAAATCACAGATGAGAATGGTAATATCATGACAGAAATTACCAAGATTCAGAATAGCAGGAGGGAATACTTATCAAACCTTTATGCCAACAAATTTGAGAATCTAGAAAAATGGAAGAATTCCTAGCCAATATTAAAATACCCACACTAAACCAAGAAGAACTAACCCAACTAAACAGGCCTATTTCAAACTCTGAAAGAGAAATGGCAATAAGAGAACTTCCACCTAAGAAAGGCCCAGGGCCAGATGCATTCACAGCTAAATTCTATAAGCTCTTCAAATCAGAGCTCACACCAATACTCCTCAAGCTCTTCAACGAATTGAAAATGAAGGGTCTTTACCAAACTCATTCTATGAAGCCAGTATAATCCTCATCCCCAAACCGGACAGAGATTCATCCAAGAAAGAGAAATATAGACCTATTTCTTTGATGAACATTGATGCAAAACTTCTCAACAAAATACTGGCCAACCATCTACAACAACTCATCAAAAAAGTATAAACTATGATCAAACAGGATTCATCACAGGGAGGCAAAGCTGGTTCAACATACAAAAATCAATTAATATAATACAACACATCAACAGGAGCAGGGACATGATTGTCTCAATAGATGCAGAAAAGGCATTTGACAAGATCCAACACCCCTTTATGTTAAAAGCTCTGGAAAAACTAGGAATCCATGGAACATTCCTCAATATAATAAAGGCTATGTATGACAAATCCACAGCTAGTATTATATTTAACGGCGAAAAGCTAAAGCCATTCCCTCTAAAATCAGGAACAAGACAATGATGCCCACTCTCTCCACTCCTCTTTAACATAGTATTAGAATTCCTAGCCAGTGCAATAAGGCAAGAAGCAAGCATAAAGTGGATCCAAATAGGGAAAGAGGAAGTGAAACTTTTCCTCTTTGCAGATGACATGATCCTGTATTTAAAAAATCCTATAGACTCTACTCGCAAGCTCCTTGTGCTGATTCAAAACTTTGGAAGGGTAGCAGGCTATAAAATTAACCCTCAAAAATCAACTGCCTTCCTCTACGCCAACAGTGAGAGGAATGAGGCAACAATCAGGAAAACAACTCCTTTCGCAATAGTCTCAAAGAAAATAAAGTACCTAGGAATTACCTTAACTAAGAATGTAAAGGACCTTTTTGATGAAAACTTTAAAACCTTGAAAAAGGAAATTAAAGCAGAACTGAGGAAATGAAAAGACCCCCCATTCTCCTGGATTGGAAGAATCAATATCGTGAAAATGACATTCTTGCCAAGGGCTATCTACAAATTCAAGGCAATACCCATCAATATCCTAATGTCATTCTTTAAAGAAATAGAAGAGGCAACCCAAAATTTCATATGGAATAATAAAAGACCACGTATAGCAAAAACACTTCTTAGCACAAAGAACAGCGCTGGAGAAATTTCAATACCAAACTTTAGACCCTATTACAGAGCTATAATTATCAAAACAGCTTGGAACCGGTACAAGAACAGGCCTGAAGACCAATGGAATAGAACTGAGGACCCAGATATTAAACCACAGACCTATGGCCACCTAATCTTTGACAAGGGAACCAAAAAAATAGAATGGAAGAAAGACAGCCTCTTCAAAAAGTGGTGCTGGCAGAACTGGTTAAGCACCTGCAGAAAAGTTGGATCCTTCTTTGTCACCATGTACTAGAATTAACTCCAAATGGATCAAAGACCTTTAGGTAAAAACCGACACTCTGAAAACTTTACAAGAAGGAATAGGAGATACACTAGACCTCTTTGGCACAGGTCGAAACTTTCTTAATAAGGACCAAGAATCACAACAAATCAGAGGAAGTCTGGGTAAGTGGGACTGCATTAAACTGAGGAGCTTTTGTATGGCAAAGTACATAGCTAGTAAACTAATTACAGAGTGGGAGAAGATCTTCCCCAACTATACAACAGACAAAGGCCTCATATCTAAAATATATCTACAGCTCAAAAAATTGAATCAATCCAAAACTAATCTCCAAAGTAACAACCATCCCATTAAAAGATGGGCCAAAGACTTAAAGAGAGTCTTCTCTGAAGAAGAAATAAAAATGGCCTATAGACACATGAAGAACTCTAAGAGTTCACCTCACTCCAGTTAGAATGGCCAGGATCAAGAAAACTATAACAACAGATGCTGGATGGGATGTGGCCAGGAGGGATCACTACTGCACTGTTGGGGGGAGTGCAAACTTGTTCAACCACTATGGAAAGTTCTTCAACCACTATGGCAGTTCCTCAAAAGACTAAACCTAGAGCTCCCCCATGACCCAGCAATTCCACTATTTGGCATTTACCCAACCATCCAGAAACAAAGACATACTAAATCCACCAGCACAACAATGTTCTTTGTAGCACTATTTACCATAGCAAAGATATGGAACCAACCTAGATGTCCCTCAGTTGATGATCAACAAGATGTGGTATTTGTACACAATGGAATTCTATGCTGCTGTCAGAAAGAATGACATTGCCCATTTGTTAGGAAATGGAAAGACTTAGAAAAGATCATATTAAGTGAAGTAAGCCAGACTCAAAGGAACTTAGGCTCAATGGTTTCCCTCATTTGTCATAATCAGTAGAAACCTTGGGCTCTCCTAGCAGAGATTTGCAATAGAGCAAAACCTTGATACAAGAGGCCATATAGTAGGACGCTAAATGAAAGGATCTCTAGGATATAGAAACATGAGCCATATAATGAATGATTGTTGTTCTTAAGGTAGTATGTTATCTCTCATCTCTTTTGCTGTCCCTCGGTTATATCATATTGTTACAGTATCTCACTTTGTTACCTGATATATCAGATATATTTGTATTTGGTTATTTGAAATTGGATAGGGAAGGGGGAAAACAAGGTGAGGGGTGGGGGTGGAGGGAGGGAAATGGGGACCAAGACATGCGAAAGGGTAGCAAAGTATGTGAATTAATGCACCATCTATCTGGCAAATATCATGTAACCCTTCTATTAATTACAATAAAAAATATTTTAAAACAAAACGAATGCATTGGTAGAAAAATGGCTGCAGTACTGGGTCTTGAATTCAGGACCTGAGTACTCTTTCTGTACATATATATATATATATATACATATATATACATATACATGTATATATCAATTCAGTAAATTAAATTTTAATTTATTTGCTTGTTTTTGTGCCAATTCAAGGGCTTGAAAAGGCCTGGGAACTGTTCCTATACATTTTTGCTCATCTAGTACCACAGTTTCATTTCCAGATCTTTGGTGGTTTAATGGATCTAAGGGTCTCATGGACTTGCCTGCCCTGGCTGACCTCAGATTGTGATCCTCAGGTCTCAGACTCCTGAGTAACTAGGATTATAGGAAAGAGCCACTGTCACCCAATAGTAATTTTATTTTAATTTGTGTTAGTTGCATAACTTTTTTCTATCATGAATAGGTTTGAGACCCTGTTAAAAGCTTCTTATGTGTCCATTGAAACGGATTCTATGCTAATTGGCTTTGTTACACCAAGTCGTGTTGCATTTGTGGAATAAATAAGTTGCTTTAGGGGAGGTATTATCAGGAGTAGGCATGGTTCCTCCCTGAATGCTTGGTAGACTCCACCATGTAAATCCTCTGAATGGCAGTTTCATTCACAGGCAGAGAAATCACTCTTCTTTGTCTCAATGCCCTCACCTTGCTCATGTGACATTCTCAAAGATTCACTGAATCCTTTTATACACATCAGACTTTACGAAAATCCCTCTTCTCAGAATTTTGTGACACCCTTGATGTGGCAATGGCTACTGCCCTTATTTAAGACATTCTGATTTCATAGCTTTGTTTTAAGGATTGATTTTTGTTTTCCTTTAATTTTTTGGTTTAGGCCGGGAGTTTGGCCTAGTGATAGAGTGCTCACCTAGCATGCATCAAGACCCAGGTTCAATTCCTTGGTACCACATACATATAAAAAAGCCAGAAGTGGTGCTAAGACTCAGGTGGTAGAGCTCTAGCCTTGAGAAAGTCCAAGGACAATGCTCAGGTTCCGAGCCCAAGCCCAGGACTGGCAAATAAAATTGGTTTACTTCAAGCAAGAAGTCCTTTGTTGTGTTGCTTTATTGGGAATTGATGTTAAAAACGTATGTCCCATGCTAGATATTGCCCTCCAGGTAGATGCTTCTGTCTGGCCAAGTTATACAAAATAAACATGCTACATGTGTTTACATGTACATGCTACATTTGCTACATGTGAGTATGCTTCATTACACATTGGGAAGTATTTCTGTACATATACATCTACAGCCATAGAAAATCAGAACTAATATCCTAGACATGAAATGAAACATTTTAATTTAGGATTATTTTTCAGACATTAGACAAAAAATAATAGCATGGAGAAGCTGTGAATTTGAGACCACAGCAAGCACATAAGACTGAAGTTCAGATGGGAAGAGTAATTTGTATGTGAAATGCGAGGTTAAAAAAAAGTTTGATTTTATTTAAAGAATTGGAGAAATATAGACTTGGTTTTTCTAGATGGAGCACTAGGTTGTTGAGAAGCAAAGATACAAAAGACACAAATTTTAAGGGGATTTCTTAGCTTGTCTTTTATATACTAACTGGGAAATCTGCCAGTGACTTCAGAGGAGTGTGGAAAGCTCAGGTATGGGAGAGCTTGGTTGGGTTCTGGGGCACTGGGTATGTTTTGTGTCAATTGAGGAAGACAAGTGCTTGAAAATGAAGACACAGGAGGCAGAAGGAATCCTGAATGACAAGTGCCTTTAACTTTTAGCTTTTTTAGTTAATAGCTACATGAATGTGATTGTATTCCAATTATTTTCATTCATTCTATCCTTGATTTCTCTAAAAGTGTGATAAATCATGGATGTGAAGTGGGTAGTCATATCCATCACCTTACACAATTATGATTTTGTTGTATTTGATAAGGACAATTAAACTCAAGTCTCATATAGTTCAAATGCATAATAAAATAGCAAATATTCCCATGATAAATATTAGATTTCCAGAGATCATGTATTAGATAAAGCTGACTTTGGCCTTCATTCCTCTTGTGCCTTTGGAGTGTGACTCTCTTCATTTCTCAGGTGAGAGCAGCCTCTTCTCACCTGCCTGTCTCAGTTGAGTAACAACAAGCCAGAGAAGGTGTCATGGCCCTGAACTCCATCCACGACACCATTTCCCCCCACAGAAAGTTGACAGTTGTGTGCCCATTGTGAACATGGAGTGACTGCTGCCTGAATTCACTCATTTTGCTGAATATGTGCTTATACATTTGTGTGCTTTTCAGTAAATCAAATATGTCTGTAAGACACCCAATGCATTATCTTTGACTAGACTGCCTGAAGCACAGGGTTTGGATCTGATGGTGTTCCTGTTTTCAGCACTTTTGTTTCCTGCAGTAGATGTACTAGCTGTGTTCTGACAGTGCTAGAGTTCTTCATCACATCATTGCAGAACTTGCTATTTTTTTCTCACGTGGGGCCACTGCTTTGGAGCCAAGTCTTTTGTCAAGTTCTAGAAATTTCAAACAACAAGTTTAAAAAGCACTCCAGGATCCACTGAGATCCTCCTGGGACGTGAGCGTAGGTAGTCCCTCAGCATGAGATTCCACCACAGCACAGCAGGGCAAAACTATGAATGTCACCTCCAATTTGTGGCCGCAGCTGCATTCAACTCAGACTCTGATTTAATGTGTGGAATAGTCATCTTTACAAGGGACTATTTCAACTGTCACCTCCTAATTTATAGAAGTGGATTGAACCCATTGGAGGATTACATGAGAGAAGAGAGCACAGAACTGATGTGACTAAGCTGGCACCTGTCACTCTGTAATTGTTACGTTAAATTAAACACACCCAGAAATGTATCCCTTCCTGAATTTATTTGACTGTATGGCCAAAGTTCTAAAGCCTGGCTTGTGAGGTAAAATATAATTCCGAGTTCTTTTACCATTATTATCAGCAAAAGAAGACTTCCTTTATCAGCCAGCAAGTCTGCCAGTGGGCGATTTGGCCCAATTTTCATCTTTGAAGAAGTATCATCTCCTCATGACAGCTCTAAATGCTTCTTAGATGTTTCCAACAGGTGACAACTAGGTGTGGTGATAGCACAAATTCTCACTTGTCTTCCTGCCTCTGCTGTGTTGGATCAATGTGCTGTGAACCACAGAAAAGTTGAAAAGGTTTCCAGGATTTTCTGTGGCGAGTGGAGAGAGTACCTGGTCCGTTTGCAGGACAAAATGAGATCAAGGAAGAAGAGCTAGCCTTCTTAAAAAGAAAATGAATTGAAAAGGCAAAGGCTGATAGAATTGTAGGAAAATACAAGTTTTGTCGGGCGTTTTGGAGACAGGCAAGCCTTTCCTTCTAAAAAAAACAGCAGTGCTTGGTCAGTTTGATCATTGGCCACGTGTAGGTCTGGAGTCTGTGGCAAGAGTGGTAGAGTGTCTGGGATCCTAGACTCAGCCTCACACTGGACAAAAAATATGGGTCCTCATCTTTCTGGGTCTGTTTGTTTCCCTCTGTATGATTGCATTCTCCTAGAAACAAAATATATGCTTTCATGCAAACACACACACACACACACACACACACACACACACACACATATCGATGCAAACCACACTGATGAAAATACAGTATATGCAGGAACTCCTTGAAAAAAAAGTCTTGAAAGAATAAACAGTTTAACAAAGTCAACAGCAAGAGGATGAATAGGAGTTATGGGAGGGAAATGGATAAATGGAAGAGGTAAGGAGACAGATACCATGCTGAACCTCAAGGAGTGTGTGGGGAGGAGGAGAACTGGATGTGATGCAGTGGGGAAGGTGGAAGCTGGGAGATAAGAACTGAGGAGGCACGGGGCATAAAAATGAGCTAAATCACACCTTTCTTATAAAATCATTTGAAAAAAAGAGTCCAAATTCTGAATTCAAGCCCTTCCTCTGAAATACTCCTGTATTAATCTCTTCTTGTTCCACTCACAAAACATCTGAAGCAGACAACTTCATTTTGAAAGAGCTTCAGATTCACACCACGGTTCACTCCTGTAACCCTAACTACTCAGGAGACTGAGATAGGAGTCTCTGGGAAGTCCCAGAGACTCTTATCTCCAAGTAACCCCCCCATAAATCCAGAAGTGAAGGTGAGACTCAAGTGGTAAAGCACCAGTCTTGCTCAGAAAAGCCCAAGGACAAACACTCAGGTCCTATGCTTAAGCCTCAGGACCAGCAAAAAAAATGGCAATTTGTTTTACCTGTAGAGTTAATAACTCTGCAGGTGATAATAAAACATTCTGTTAAATTAAAATGGATGAGTTTGTTTTCATAAATATACATTCAAAAGGAATATTCATGGAAATGTAAAACTATGGACATATAAGCATATGTATTTGTGAACATATACACTATGGCCTCATTAATGAATGTGTAAACATTTGCATTCTTGAACATGCAGATATATGTATGTATGGACCTGTAGGCATATATGTTTATGAATGAACATGTAAGTATATATTAATGAACATGTAAGCATATGCATTCATGGAATATTACTGCTGACCAAGTTGTCATTGATAAATAAGATCCCATAGAGGTAAAATATTCTAATGTCTTAATATCTTTTTAAAAGATTTTTAGGTTTTTGCATCATTAAGAAGCATATTTTTCCAAGTGAGATTAATTTCCCCTCAAGTATTCTGTTCCTCACCATTTAAAGAAAGCAAACGAGTGCTTTATAATCATACTGATTACTCTCCAAAAATTCTGCAGATCATTGAGTCCTGCTTTCATAAAATGTGCACTTCCACAAAAGCTGTCCTGTCAGGTTATTAATAACCAGACAGCTTAAAACCAGTTTTCTCTCCTCAAACTTGATATGCAATCCTGACAAACTATTCACACAAGTCAGAGGCAGAGCACTGCAAATGTCATGAGAAGTCCGTAGGGCAGCTTGAATGGGCTTCGTTACATAGCATCCTAGAAAGTTACAGAACAATTCAATTATTCTCAAAGCATTGATTGGTAGAGTCACTAGAAGCCTTTTGTCACTATTGTAGTTTTAATTTTATGATGTGATAGTTTTTCATGAGCTGTCCAATCACACACCATATTTGTGTGGTATATTTGTTTAGAAAACAATTCTAGAGTAGATAGAATCCATGAGATTAAAAAAGCCATGAGAAGTCAGTGAAGGTGGCACACAGCTATAATTCTAGCTACTCACGAAGCTGAGGTCTGAGGATCCTGTTGAAGCCCAGACTAAACAGACAGTTCTTAGAACCTCCCATCTCCAATTAACCAGCTAAAAAGCCAGAAGTGGAGATGTGACTCAAGTGATAGAGCACCTGAAAAGAAAAATAAATCCCCTTAAATGAAAAGAGACTATAGGACAATTCATTTAATGTATTATCCAACCAAAGTCCTTTTGTATACACATTTGGATGAAATGTATATATGCATCCATACGTAATGTTCAAATATATAATTTGTATATTAGCAAATGTACTTTTGTTTAAGTATTTATTTAGAAAAACTTAAATACAAATATGCACTGTACTACCAATATTCAAAAGAGGAATTTGAAAAGGAAACCCAGGTTGGATACCAAGAGTGGGATACCCAGATGAAGGACAGAAGACACAATGCAGTCTGTAATGCCAGCAGCAGGGAGTCTGAAACAGCGAGGCTTCTAGTTGGAGCTCATGAAGGACTCTCCAAGTTAAGATTATAAAAAAAAGAATAAAAATGCTTCAAAGGGTTCCATTACATTGAGGAAAACATTCCTTTGGGTTTTCTTTTTGCAAGTACTGCCTATAACTGCCTATATTTTATGCAATTCATAATATTTTCATTCCTTTGGACAAGATATTACAGTCAGTGTTTTGGAAACAGAAGCTTGTCTCTGCTGGGAGAGAGGTGACAGGGACTCTTGAAGCACAATTTATTGAAGCTTATTTTCAGGTTACGATAAAAATGAACCTTGCCTGAAGCCATAGCTAGAGATCAGAGGGTGTGGATTTCGCGTGCTGCACACACAACAGATTCCTCAAAATGAGGCTCATTGAAAAGGAAAGTTTTCTCTTGGAAAAAGCTAAGACCAGAGGAATGTAAAAAGTATATTTCCCTTTGCTCTGCCCCAGGAAAACTTAACACAGATTTTTTTTTGAAGGACCAATTTCTGGTCTCTTATATGTTTCTTCTTATTCAAAGCAAATGATGTAAAGCAGAATAGCTTGCTAAGAAATAATTTTATCTAAAACATGTTAACAACTTATCTAGGCAGCAGATGCCTGGCTATATTTAAAGAGTTGCTTAAGAAAATTATAACTCTTTGAAATGTTGAATCATTTTGTAAGGACTGATGACAACTAAACTGTTCAAGTATATATATATATATATATATATATTTGCCTCATATATATTTTTGTCATTGTATATATAAGGCAAAAGTGAAAGTCCTCAAAATAGCATCTTATTTGTAAATGAGGGTTTGTTTTTCTCATTTTCATTTTATTTCCAGTGAAGCATCTCTATCTGACTGACCTCATGCAAACCATCTTGCATAGCAGTTTAAGAGAAAGGCACCTCAGAAAGCCACAGAGTAGAGCTTTGTGCAGTGTGTACACAAGACACTAACCTTTGTATATACTATTTGATTTCAATAATGCATAAAGTACATGGGTATAGCTGACAGGTAGATGGATAGCTAGATAAATGGATGGAAAAACAGATAGATGTGTAAATGGATAGATAGATTGTAGATAGATGGTAGATACATAGATAGATGATAGAATGATAGTTGGATAGATATAGATACATAGAGGATACAGATAGACAGAAAGAAAGAGGAAGAAAGATGATAGATAAGTAGATAGATAATAGATTAAATAAATAGATGATAGATGATAGATAGATAGACAGACAGACAGACAGATAGATAGATAGATAGATAGATAGATAGATAGATAGATAGATGAGAGATGGATGAGAGATGATAGATAGATGAGAGATTGATAGATGATGGATAGATAGATGATGGATAGATACATGGATAGATAGATAGATAGACAGACAGACAGATGATAAATGGATAGATAGAGGATGAGTAGCGTTACTCACATACACAGGGTCTCCTCTCAGGACTAAGGTTCCTGAGGAGGCGAACCCCTGTATGTGCCACACAAACCTCTTAGGTACTTCTGAATGGAGTGGAGTCCTGGCCAGCACTGGACACTCACACTCAGAATCTGTCTCCGTCCTGCAGACAGCTGTCTGATTCCTGTCCACAGCTCCAAGGACTGGGCACAGGGAGGGAGGACCAGACATAGGGAGGACGGTACACAAGGAGGACCGGTGCACAGGGATGACCATGCATAGGGAGGATGGTGGTCAAGGAGGACCATGAACAGGGAGGGCGGTGCTCAGGGAAGACAGTGCTCAGGGAGGACCACACACAGGGAGGACCGTGCATAGGGAGGATGGTCTTCAGGGAGGACGGTGCTCAGGGAGGACTGTGCTCAGGGAAGATGTTCCTGGGGAAGGTGGCTGCAGCTGCCATGCTCTGCCCGGTGCACCAGGCATCTCCTCTGCTCCATCTGCCTTGCTGTGAGTCCGTTCATCTCTCTGTGGTGCCATGCACTCATTTGTTTTTTCCAGTCCTGGGCCTGACCCCTGCCTGCGTACTGACCCCACACTCCCTTACCCCTAGTTTGCACTCTGTCACCACACTCCCTGACCCCCGGCCCGTGTCTGTCATGTGCTGTAGTTCACTCAGCTGGCCTCTCTTCTCCTGCAGCTCCCAGATCTTCTCTGTAACTGGCTGGAGTCAGAGTCTCCTGGGGACCTTTCCCCTGGCCGGCCTCCATTGCCATCCTCAGTTCTAGGCCTCTGGAGTCGGGGCGACCCTGGTGCCCGGCTCTGGACTCGTTACTTTACGTAGAACATTTCCTTTACAAATCTTTCAATAATCTCAGAAGTTAAAGTAGTAGTTTTTGTATTTTATGGGTTCCTGAAAGGAAGGTGACATTTAAAATAGATAATTTTTTTTATGAATTCCTTCCTACATGAGAATATTTGTTCTTGATAGATGGGCGTGCCATTTTTCTAATTAGTGATGGCCTTTGCAGAAGTTCACAGGGACCCAAAGAAGTTATAGACAAGAAATAACAGCAGGGATATAAAAGGAGAAAGTAAGCTGTTATCAATTAATTGTCCAAATATGTGATTCTGTGCAAAATCAGCTCCACTTATATTTTCTATTGTTGCGTAGGTAAGGAAATAAGACTTTTTCACTGAATTCCATAGCAACCTTGAGAATATGGGCCTTATTTTGTTTTCAGACTTTATCTAAGAAAGTCATTTTTGGGGTTTTCTTATTTGTTTTGATCATTGCTAGCTATTTAGGTAAAGGATTAAGGCATTAATAGAAGATAGTAAAGATGTTCATTTATGGTATCCTGCATGTCTACCACAAATACGCTTAAATATCCATTGTGTTACAGAAGATGAGGTGTTTTTATAATTTGCAATGCTTTACTAACACACCCCTGATCTTCATGCTTTAGTGTATATGTGTCAGCTCTGGGCCTATGCATTCCTTGGTAATGCAGACTTGCTTCCTTGGTCATTAACAAATCAAACTTAGGTAGGCTGCGAGGCTTTAGGGAACACAGCCATACTGACGGCCTCCATAGCAGAGTGTACCTGGTGTCTATCATGTTAGATATCTGGCATGTGTTGCTCGAATTGGCTGATACATTGTTAAGATAGAATCATAGGAACACAAACATGAAAATAAGATGAATGAATGATGATAAGTTAGTCACACAGCCACTTGCAAATATTAGAGTTCAACCTTTGCATGTGGAGACATGAGTAATATGTCAAATGAATGACACCTGTAATCCTAGCTACTTAGGACTTTTAGACTTGGGTGTCTTGATTCAAAGCCAGCTCTGGCAGAAGTCAGGAACCCTCTTACCTCTAATTAACAAGGAAAAATGGAAAGATGATAAAAATGGTAGAGGGCCAGCCTTGAGCAAAAAGTCTATGTGAGAGCCTTGAGTTCAAACCCTAGTTCCAGCCCAAAAAGAAAAAGTCATGAAAATATACAATACTCATAATGATACTCAAAATGGAATAAGATATTCAAAACATAAAATGACATGTTAAGGAGAATTATTTTTATTTTGATCTTTATTAGAACAGATATTTTTGAAGTCTATAAACTTTATAGTAAATCTTAATATGAAATATAAAATTCTCACCATAAGTATTGATTGAAAGTAAAATGGTCCCCCTGGATCTATTGCCTGTGCCTGAGCATGTGTTTATCCAGAGTGGGTCTTTGGAGAGCTCCCCCAAAGATCTGGTTTAAATAGCCATAGACAAGGTAGGCATTTATGCTCAATTACATGCGTGTGTGTATAATTCTCAATGAAACACACATCATAGACACATGTAACAGCCCAAACATACACACATGTGTGCATGCGCATTTACATAAAATTGAATTTTCTTGACTTATTCTTCTGAGAGCAATCAGAGCTCCCTTCTCAGGTTACAAATTCTTCGATGCTAACCCTAACACTGAGCTGGAACATCAACTATAATGCCAAACAAATGCTCCAAAATGTCTCTGGGTGGGAAAGATTAGAGTCCAATAAACAGAAATATCAAGAACAGAAATAGAATTCCCACTAATTCAGATGGTGAATCTGATCAGTCTCTTGGTAGAACTTACATGACAGCACGTTTACCAGCATTTTCTAAAATGACGTATCCAATTAACATATCCTCTCTGTTCTTTGCAGATGCATTATGCCTGTTCTGTTTTGTTTTTCTGAGATTATCCTATTTCGTGAATGTTAAGCACTCTGCTTATAAATTAATGTCATATGTACTATGATTTCCCATTTAAAACAATTTTATAAGTTTTTAATTATTGGTAACTATGTCAGAATTTAATTCATTTTGAATGAATATTTCCATGCTCAATTTTAGCTTTGTCTTACAAAACCACCAGCTTTCCCAGGGACCAGAATCCTTGCTTTTTAGGGTTCTGTGCATAGTGGACGGCCATCTCCTCCTGCGCCAGAGAGCTCCGTGGCACTGTGACAATCACAGAGATCCCTTAAGTCTCGTTATTTTGCTTTATCTGTTCATCCTTAGTTGATTGAAAAAATGAAATGAGTCCTATGAGATTCTACAAATGTCCCATAAACTATAGCACCACACCATATATATTATTATTATACAATAATAACAGCTTGCTTTCCGCTTCTAATTGGCTGAAGTATGGTTTCAGAACACCAGCCACTGAACAATTATGCACTAAGCACCCCCAGCCCTCTCTCCACATTGGGACGGACCATGGCACCAAGTGGAAATCTCAATTTGATAATCACAGGACTTGTCCCACAAAGAGAGGGCTGGGTCGGTGGGCTCTGCAGCAGTGACTGAACAGGCACAGCCGAGCCGCGTCCATCTCTCGAGCTTCAGCCAGCCCTCCTATGCTAGGTGCCAGGTCCTCATACCTGCAATCCTGGGCTGTCAGGAGACTGAGATCTGAGGATCAAGGTGGGAAGACAGCCTCGACAGACACACCCATGAGAGCCTTATCTCCAGTTTACCAGAGGGAAAAATGGAAGTTGAGATGTGGCTTAAGTGGCAGAGCACCTGCTTCTGCAAAAAAGCCTAGCAGGCGTGTGAAGCCCAGTACCAGCACTGATACCAACACACACTCACATGTTCACACTTCCACATGCAAATTGACATGCACACATTCATGCAGCTAACAAGGGTATTGTGGAAATACTAAAACAGATGTGAAACTTCAGGAAGAAAAATGATTAGAAATCTTATTTTAAATGAAGTTATGATACTGAAGCATGCTGACAATTAATTTTTACTATGTCCTGCATAGATTTTCTATTGATTTCTCCTGGAATAGCCAATATTTCAATCAGGGAGGACAAAGAATCATGTGACATACAGGCGATGCTGGGTGCAGGCTGTGTTTGTGCTGTTGAAGAGACAGCAAGGCAAGGGGACCAGATTCGCTCTCTGTCTGTGCTGCACCTGCCACTCAGGTACTGCACCTCCAGCGGGGGAGTCTGCTTGGCCTGTGGAACAGGATCGTCAAGGCACTGTTTGTTGTCTGTTACTTCCTGCACATAAATCATCCCGGGATTCTACTATGGCAAACTTTGACCACCCAGGAAAATTGTATAATGCATTTGTCACCGTCTTTCAAATTGCAACTTTTTGTTTACTTTTTCCTTTTTTTTTTAGTAGATAGTCTCAATAATTACTTATTTGCCTCCCTAATACACACACACACACACACACACACACACACACACACACACACACACACACACACACACATATATGCCAGTCCTGGGGCTTGAACTCAGGGCCTGAGCACTGTCCTTGGGCTTTCTCAAGGTTAGTTCTCTATCATTTGAGTCAGAGTCACAGCACTACAGCTTTTTCTATGTATGTGAGCCCTGGGTCTTTGTGCATGTTTGGCAAGCACTCTACCACTAAGGCCAAACTCCTGGTCTTCCTTATTATCTTTTTTCTTTTTCTTTTTTGTGGGTCAAGGAGCTTGAACTCTGGACTTGGGCACTGTCCCTGACCTCTTCAGCTCAAGGCTACCTCCCTAACCCTTGAGCCATGCCCCACTTCCCGTTTTCTAGTAATGAATTGAAGAGTCTCATGTTCTTTAGTGCCCCAGCTGGTTTTAAACCGAGATGCTCAGATCTCAGCCTCCCTATTATCTTTTAATACACTACACAAGTGCATTTTTAGTAGGTATCACTTATCTACTATATTTACCTACTATATGTTGTCCTAGAACATTCTCCTCTTGTTTGAATTCCACAGCACAAGCATATATTGTTAAGATTATTAGTGTATAAACACATGGTCTTATTTTTTTAGTTTCTTTTTACATCATTCTGCTATATTTCTGTTCCTTTGATTATTTTTTTCGTGTCTGATAGAGGGACTTTTGGAAATGTCTAAGATTGTCAGTGTATTTAGGGTCGTCTTTGTTAGTGGTGTCTCATGTGACAATTCTTTAGTGGGGCTGCACACTTTTGTCAAAGTGTTTCTAATAGGAAACCTGATAACACATTCACTGCCTCCATTTGCCACTTTTTCCAGAGGGATTGTCTTTTATTGCTAGAGGGGATGGAGGCTGGCAGGCAGTTTGGAAGCTAATCGAGAAAGATTTTTCAGTCATCACTGTACACACTTGAGACTTTTCTTCATCATTCATCCAGATGAACCTTCACAAATTCTAGGACCTCCCCATCCAACTCCACTAACAAGCCTCTGTCTTCTATCACTGATGCGAGGCCCAGCCTGCGCGGGCTGCAGTGCAGAGGTGACATATCCTGGTTCTGAGAAGCCACATGATCTTCCACTATGTGTCCTCCATTCAGCCCCAGGCAAGGCCCCTGCTCGCTAATATTCTTAGAATTAGCCCGGTACTGTCATCAAAATCAATAGTAATAACAACAGTGAAATGGAAAAGACACAATGAGCATTTAGAGGTGACCAGTGCAGCTGAGTGTTGCCACATTACGTGTGTAATTCTACTTTAATTTTTAAAGATGGTCTACTATCATGATTGGAAATGCTTAATTTAGCACTAATATTTCTTCTGGAATGACCTGTGAGAATGGGCAAGAAAATATAGGCGAGCTCCTGTGGTTTCTGCTGTGCCTTCCTTTAGCTGCCTGCACGGCCGTCTGCTCTTCTGGGACTGCCAGCAGAAATGCAGTGCAGGACTGTGCTGTGCTGGCTGAAGCACAGGAGACAGATCAGGAGAGAATCCCGTGAGTTACAGGGACGGCCAACTTCCTCCTTACCATCCAACAGCGAAGAATCCTCGCTTGATATTTACTTCACTGGCAATATGCTATACTGTAATAAAACTCAAATGTCCTAAAGACATTAAGAAGGTTTCCCTCATTTGTAATAATTAGTACTCTCCTAGCAGAGGAGTACATAGCTCAAAACCTAGATACACGAGGCCATATAGGATGAGGCTAAATGAAAAGACCTCCAGAATATGGAAACAAGAGCTATATAATGAGTGAATGTTGTTTGTAATGTACTATGTTAGTTCTCATCTCTTTTGTTGTCCCTTTGTTATTCTCATATTGTTATAGTATCTTACCTCATAATCTAGTATATTGTATAAACATTTATTTGTTTATTTGAAATAGGAAAGGGAAGGGAAGAAAAGAAGATGAGGGGTGGGAGTGAGGGGAGGGAAATGGGGACAAAAACTTAAGAAGGGGTATCAATGTTCATGAAGTAATGCACCTTCTATCTGGCAAATATAACTATAACCCCTCTATTAATTACAATAAAAGAAAAATAAGGAGAAAATTAAAAAGAAGCTGCTAATGCAAAATTAAAATTTCCTCAATAGATGTTCGCTGTGTGGTGTCACCTTGGTGGCACTCTTACCCACAGCAGCAGTTGAGGGCTTGTTAGATGAAGCATTGCCTGCCTGACCAGATCAAAGCATGGGTGCGTGACTGCAAACTCAGGAATAGGATTCACTTCATGGATGCTTCCAGGGACATCCTATGCCTGATGGGTTATTATTGAGGGTCATGGCTGATTTTTACGAAAGTGTAATTTCCCATCAATAAGTCTATCGTTCTTTCTGAATGCTTGCACTGGGACATGAAAAATAGTGTTCAATGCAGGTAGGTAAGACAAAAAGTAAAATTAATGTAAAATGTAAAAGTAATTTTAGGCAGGACCACATCATTTGAGCAGGTGCAGATAGGACTTTTTTAAGGGGAAACTTCCCTGCTCACATTGTTTGTGACTGAAGATGAAATCAGTAAATTTTGTAATGAGAACACACTATGCCACTATCACACCACCGCATTGCATTGCACAAAGAATGTGAGAGGTATTGTAAAGGAACAAAGTTCATCTTCCATGATGCAGGGTGAGGATGCTCAGATTTGTAACCCTGGCTATTCAGACTCTTAGAATCTGAGGACTCTGATTTGAAGCCAGCTTGGCAGGAAAGTACCTGAGACCAAAGTGGAGCTGTGGCTCAAATGATGGAACACCAGACATGAGAGAACACATCAACTGAGAGTACTAAGCTCTGAGTTCAAGCCCCAGCACTGGCAAAAAAAGCACACACACACACACACACACACACACACACACACACACACATGCACACACACGCACATAGAGAAAAATGGTGTAGAGCCTATGATAAAAATCTGCCTAATTGTAATATATATGTACAATAAATGTAAATTAATAAAAATTTGCTATGAGGTATAAATAGAGCAGTGCAATGAGTCATTGGATAAGTAATTTACTATTTAATAAAAAATGTTGGGAGTCAGGAAGGGAAAGTGGGAACAAAGAGGAAGGGTTAAGAAAGTTGTACTCATTATCTTTTGTAACTCCACATTACCTTAACAACATAGAATAATACAAAAATAGGAAGCCCTTTCAGAGAAGTAACTGTTCTCAGAGAAACACACAGGTGCATAATCCAGCCATCAGCTGCCCAGAGCACTCTCTTGTCACTCACTTGCAGTTACATCATGTGTGGCCATGTCCAGATGCGATCTCCACATGGGTGCTTTTATACCCCAAGATGTCTATCTGTGTCTGCCTTGTATGTATCTCCTGGGATTGCATAAGCCTCATTTCAAATGATATGTCCCTCAGAAATGGCCCAGAGAGCTTCATTCTTCCTCTAAACACTGACTACATGATTAGTCTTTTAAAATATTCCACTGGCATCTCACTGAAGTTCATGACCCATCATCTTTTGTACTTTGACTCTCTCCTCTTCTACTCACTGAACTGTTTTTAATATGGCATAGTATGTTTCCGCATTTGTTTATTCACTCAATGAATGTTTTTATTCCATGTGCTTATCCTACAGCTTGAACTCAGTGCCTCAGGTTCTCCTCAGGCTTTTTTTTTTTGCTGTAGGACAATGTTGTGACATTTCAATCCTGCCTCCACTTAGGGTTTTGGTGGTTAATAAGAGATGTGAGTTTCTTCCCCATTCTTCCCTGGCTGGCTTCGAACCACCATCCACAGCTTCCTGAATAGCTAGGATTAAGTGTGAGCCACTGGTGCTTTGCTAGCAAATGTCTTTTCCACATTGACCAGAGGAGGCAGTGTGTCAGGGATAAAATAATGCACTGTGCATTGCTCATTTTCACAGAAAAAGAGCTAATAATAAAAAATTTAAAGTAAGGAAGAGAGGTGGAGTGTTTGCTGATTTTTCCCTATCTGATTCTGATCCTAAACCTGTTTGCTGAATTCTACCAAGTTTTCCAATGTCTTCTGGACCATAGGTCTTGCTCCTAAGTCCCTTCTTGAGCCCGGGGTGACTTGGTCCAGCCCTGCTCCTCTGGGGTCTCCCAGCACCTGGGCAGGACTGGCAGCTCAGGTGAGTTGCAAGCACTGGGTGGCTGGCTCCCTTGGCTATAATAAGCTGGGAGGGGGAATTAGGCTGAGCCAGGTGTGTCAGCCCCAATGGTCTGAGAGCAGTGAAATCTTCTGAAGGGTTTCAGTAGGGGAATACAATGATTCAAGTTGCATTTTTTTTGTTTACCATTGGAAAATATATTTATTTTTTAAAAGCTCATATCACAATGAGAGTTGGATTTTATCCTAACATTGTTGATTGAATGGAAAAGTCTTACTACAAATCCAAAAGATATCTGAATCCTGGATATAGTTATTATTTACTTCTAAAAAGATACTTAGTAGGAGGTAGAGCTTGTATTTGCATTTAATTTTCATGATTCACTCTTCTTTCAGGATGTACTTTGTGTGCATGCATGAATTCCCACATATATGCATAGTCTCTCTCTCACACACACACACACACATACACATGATGCCTCCTTATCAATGAAAACATCTGAATACCATGTTTGAGAATCTTATATTTAAGGAATTCATTTTGGTGGCCCAGGTCTTCTTTTTTACAGTAAGCCTAGCAGGCAAACTTACCACCCAACATATCCAGAAATACTGAAATCATTCCCTGCACTCTCTCAGACCACAAGGGCATCAAATTGGAACTGAACACCAGTCTCCACCAACGAAAACCCTGTAACTCATGGAGATTGAACAACACACTGTTGAATCAACAATGGGTCATCGAGATCAGAACAGAAATCCAACAGTTTATGAAATTCAATAAAAAGGAGCACACAAAACACCAGCTCCTTTGGGACACGGCAAAGGCAGTATTCAGAGGAAAATTTATAGCTCTGAGTGCCTACAATAACAAATTAGAAAAATCGCAAACCAACAATTTAACGTGTCACCTTAAGAGCCTGGAAAAAGAGCAACAAACTAACACTAATCCCAGTAGAAGAAAGCAAATTATTAAAATCAAAGCAGAATTAAATGAATTGGAGTCAAAAAAAAACTATAGAAAGAATCAACAAAACAAGGAGTTGGTTCTTTGAACAAAATTAACAAAATTGACAGGCCCTTAGCAAATCTTTCCAAAAAAAGAAGGGAGCATACCAAAATAAACAAAATCACAGATGAGAATGGTAATATCATGACAGAAATTACCAAAATCCAGAGGATCATGAGGGAATACTTTTCAAAACTTTATGCCAAAAAAATTGAGAATCTAGAAGAAATGGATGAATTTTTAGCCAATATTAACATACTCACACTGAACCAAGAAGACCTAAACCAACTAAACAGGCCTATTTCAAGCACTGAAATAGAAATGGCAATAAGAGAACTTCCACCTAAGAAAAGTCAATTTGCATTTTTAAAGGTGCTTCTCTGTAGAAGTCTGAGCCAGAAGCCAAGCCCAGATAAGGGATTTAGCAGCAGGTCTTCAGCTGGGACTGGATTGCTTTCAAGACCTGGGAGTGGGACCAGCCTCTCCAGGGAATTGCCCTGAGGGTCCCACCTGCTTATTTTTCCCTGCTCTTCCTTAAACTCTGCTGAGCAAGGTGAATGTAATCATGGAATAGATTTGGGGACAGTGTCTATCTTCACAGAGTTTAAGAGTCTCCTAATACATTTTTCAGTTGTGAACCCAGGAATCCTTCTTAAGGAGAACTGCAGCAGCAGTCCCTAGGTCTACAAGGAAGAGCACTGTTTTTCTAGAGCTAAGCAGTGGAAGAGATGATATTGACCAGTTGACTTCCTATAAATGTTTTACATAGGAGGTGATTTTACATAGGAAGTGAAGTACTGTCACCCAGCAAGATACTAAGCAGTGACAGGCAGACAGAGGGAGGAGAGCACAGGGATATGTGGACAGTGAGGATGGGTAGTGGTCAAGAAATGGACAGAAGATGAGTTTGTTCATGCTCTGTGGCTGGAGTGTTCCTTTCCTCTTGGGCAGTTTGAGCTCAAGGCCTTGGGCTGGCTCCACACAGACACAAACACCAGAGCCACAGCCCCATCTAGAACTTGTTTCTTCATGTAAGAAATAAACACCTGGGATGCCTGTAAAGTTTCTCATTTGATTTAGAGTAAAAAATAATGAGTGTAATGTTTTCCTGCGTTCTTGAGAACTCAGTATAGACAGTCAGGGGCTTTCACTTCTTGCAGCTGCTAAAGCTGAGCTATCCAGACTTAGAAGAACACTGCAAATACCATTGGCATCTTTCTCAGCCAGGCTTGCTGTGGAAGTCTCCCTGGCCCAGAGTAACTCCCACAGGGACAGTTGAGATGGTAAGACATGGACGGTAAAAAGGAAAAGCTGAAGGTAAACTTACATAAGAGAAACACACTTTTACCACTGAGAGAGCACCTTGGGCTAGAGAATCAGTGTTGTCAGGACAAACAGATGGCAGAGGACCTGCAAAGGAAACAACAACATCCCCACCCCCCAGACACATACACCACCAGCAGCTCAACAAGGAAGGACTGTAGAAGTGAGAAATGAGGAATGAGGAAGAGCAAGCTGGAAGTTCCAGAGATTTCCTGGAAGTGACACCAGAAAACTGCACCTCCTGGATCAGGTACTTTATCTCCACTGACCCCGAGGGAGCAGAAAAATGACGCAGATCTACTGAAGGAAAAATCAAGCAGAGCTCCGACTAGAGGGGGGTCCAGGAGTTGTGCAGGGTCCACCCCAGACAACCATGGCCCACGCCCTCCCAGATCCTCATGCGGCCTGGACAAACTCTTCACACTCTTATGAGATGGACAGGCACTTGTAGGGTTCAGTCATCCTGCTGTATTAGGGGTGATGGTGTGGGGCCAGGAACCTGCTCAGATGTGCAGGAGCCCCATACAGGGCTGCTTGAGTGGTGCTGATGGGATGTCCGGGTGTCAGGCACACAGGGCTGCCTGGTCCTGGAGAGCATGCAGAACTTCCATGGATGGGGCTGGGCCTGATAACACATCAGCCTTTTTTCTGGAAACCTAAGGAGGAGGTCAGGTTACCAACCCAGATCCACCTATGTGGCCATCTCAACAGTCCCAAGACCATTTTTCTCTTCATTGTTCATTCACGTTCAAAGCAATTGCTCAACATCAAGTACACTGTATAACTTACAGATGTATCTTGGCATTATCACTCAGGGAACTAATGCAGAATGACATTTCAGGAAAGTCCCTCATCAAAACTTTTGGCCAAAGCAAGAGGTGGAAATGTGGGGGAAAGCCAATACATTATTGTCATGAAAGGGTCATAATAGAACAAGGGTGTCTATTTCCTAGTCTGTATTTTAAGGAAACATGTCTGTAATTTCCCAGCTTTATAGAAATAAAAATGGCAGGAGTGTGGCTTAATGGTAGAGTGCTTGCCTAGCATGCATGAAGCCCTAGGTTCGATTCCTTCATACCACATACCCAGAAAAGGCTGGAAGTGGTGCTATGGCTCAAGTGATGGAGTGCTAGCCTTGAGAAAGCCCAAGAACAATGCCCAGGCCCTGAGTTCAATGCCCAGGATTGGAAGAAAAAAAAGTAGAAATAAAAGACAAAGAACTCCTTTAGCTGGGTGTGGTAGCTCACACCTGTATTTCTAGTTACTCAGGAGACTGAGATCTGAAGATCACTGTTCAAAGCCAGCCAGGGCATTAAAGTTCACAAGACTCCAATTAATAACCAGAAAATGGGGAGGGGCATTGTGGCTCAGGAGGTAGAGTGCTAGCCATGAGCTGAAGAGCTCAGGGACAGGGCCCAGGCCCAGCGTTCAAGGTCTACAACTGACAAAAAACCAAAAGGCTATTTAGGTAATGCACACACACACATACACACACACACACACACACACACACACACACACACACACACACACACCATGACAAACATACACTGTGAAATGCTTTACACAGTCAAGCTCATCGGCTTTCCTTTCTGCTATTTTATGGTGAGATCCAATCCATGTACCTTCCCAAGTGGGTTTCATGTCTAGAATGTAGCGTGATCTGCAGTCTTCATGCTGTTCATTAACTCACTCATTGATAGCTATTCCCTCCACCCTTTCCTGGCAACCCTTCTATCTCCTGCTTCTTTTATTCCCCAACTTTTAAGCCCCATAGAAAAGTGAAGTCATGAGTGTCTATCGTTCGGTGTCTGGCTTATTTCAACTAACCAAACGCTATTACTGCCTACCCTGCATGGTTAAAGATGGTAATGGACAAGAGCACCTGCCTCCAATTTAGTTATGGACAAGAACGTTTCACAGACTTCAATGAATATATTTCATGATTGATTTTGAAAAGAAAAAAAAAGCACAAATAGATTTTCCTCACATTATGTTAGTAAGACGGAATAATTTACTGCAATAAAAAAGCTGGTTTCATAAAAGGGAACCCATTATCTAAGTAATCACATTAACTGAGGGTTAAAATGCAGAAGACATAAGAAAATTGAAAAGTTAATAGGTTTACTAGCAGAAAGAAACTTTTAATTTAACTTTAACTGCTTAAGTTGACTTCAGAAGACAAAATACATTAGTGATTTGCATTAGCAATGTTGTCATCATTTTATCTTTCAAATTTACTCTTAAAAGTTACACTTTTAAGTGAAGGTGTGATGATTTTAACGTTAGATTTGTTAAACTTTCACATTTCATGCTACAAATGGATAAGTTGCTTTTATAACAAAAATGATTATGAACTGAAATGAACAGAATGAAGTGAAATACACATGAATTTTAAATGAACTAAAATGATTTAATGTTTGGAAAAAATAAAAGTTTGTACTGAAAGATAAGAAAAAGAAACTTGCAACTTATTTTCTTACAACTTATTTTTCTGACATAATATGTTGCACATAATATGAGAAAAATACGAGTCTCCTAGGATAAAAATACGTTTATTGCCCTGCTTTTTATTATCTTGAGCTATATTATCCTGAGTTGTGGTTTTGCAGCATATGTACACATATTTCATATGTGTTTACATGGAAAAATAATAATTCTAAGAAAGTTGCAGAATCAAATAGATTGTTTTTTAGTCAGGCTTATTAAATTTAATAAGGATAAGAAACAGACCAAAGGCATATTTATATGAGCAGACATAAATTATAGCACCTGTTAGACAAGTCCTCTTTCTTTCCCTGCTCACCACTGAAGCTGCTATATTTATTTATTTTTTCAGAAAAGCCTACTCAAGTGCAATCTAAAATACTCACTCTCACTCCTGTTAAGCATACATTAAATCATTCTGATCTTCTAGTTAAAGTTGCCTTATTACATTGACTCTTTCCCTCCCTCCCTCCTTCCCTCCCTCCCTCCCTCCCTCCCTCCCTCCCTCTCTCTCTCTCTCTCTCTCTCTCTCTCTCTCTCTCTCTCTCTCTCTCTCTCTCTCTCTCTCTCTCTCCATCCCTCCCTCCCTCCCTCCCTCCAGCCCTCCCTCCCCCCCTCTATTTCTCCCATGCAATCATAATTTGGGGGAAATATAGTCTTTTAAAAATTCTTATTTTATTTTCAGGGTGATGAATAGCAGAGATACAGTTACATTCGTCATGTAGTGGGTACATTACTTCTTGAACACTGATACCCCTTCCCATGATTTTCTCCCAATTCCCCTTCTCCCATCCCCTTCCAATCAGCTTGTTTTTCCACTTCCCTTTCCTATTTCAAATAAATAAGTAAACGTATATACAGTAAATAAGGTACCCAAATAAGATATATTAACAATAGAGAATAAAGCATATGGGGGAAAAAGAGAGAGAAGAACTTCAGGTAGTACATTAAAAATAACAATCATAAAGATAATGCTCTTGTTCCCATATCCTGGAATTTATTTCACTTAACCTCATTCTATATGGCCATATGTACATAGTTTATGGGCTATTGTGTTCTTCTGCTAGGTGAAACCTAGATGTGTACTCATTATTACAAATGAGGGAAACCATTGCACCTATCCTTCATTGGGTCTGGTTTACTTCACTTACTATGATTTTTTTCCAAGTCTTTCCATTTCTTTACAAATGGGGAAATGCCATCCTTTCTGATGACAGCACAGAAAACATTGTGTATAAGTACCACATCTTCTTGATCCATTTATCTACTGAGGGGCATCTGGGTTGGTTCCATATTTTAGCTATGGTAAATAGTGCTACAATGAACATTGTTGTGCTAGTAGGTTAAATATAGCCTTTTTTCTGGACATTTGGGTAAATGCCCAGGAGTGGAATTGCTGGACAGAATTGGTTAAAAATCTGTGACCTTATAGGTCATCCTGTGCCAGAATGAGTTCCAAATGGATCAAAGATTTTGAAGTAATTAAAGCAAACATCCTGAAAACTTTACAGGAAAGAATTGTAGATAAACTAGGACTCCTTGGCACAGTTTGACACTTTTTTAATAAAGGCCCAGAAACACAACAAATCAAAAAACAAAACAATACAAACAAAAAACAAACCAAAAACAGCTGGGCAGCTGGGCATTAAACTACAGAGCTTTTGTATGGCAAAGGACAAAGCTAGCAAGATAAATAGAAAGTCCACAGAGTGGGAGAAGGTCTTCACTAGCCATACAACAGAGAAGGGCCTCGTGGCTAAAATATACTTACAGCTCAAAATTAATTTTATCAAAAACAAACCCTCTGAGTAGGAACAGGAGTTTGGCCTATCAGTAGAGTGCTTGCCTAGCATGTACAAAGATCCAGGTTCAATTCCTCGGTACCACATATATAGAAAAAAGCTGGAATTGGTGCTGTAGCTCAAGTGATAGAACTGTAGATTTGAGAAAGTCCAGGACAGTGCTCAGGCCCTGAATTCAAGCCAGGACTGGCAAAAAATAAAAAATAAAATCCTCAAAGAAACAACCGTCCTATTAAAAGGTGGGCTAAAGACTTAAAGAGAGACTTCTTTGCAGAGGAAATAAGAATGGTCACTAGACACATGGATAAATGCTCAACATTTTTGCTATGAAGGCATGGGTATAAAAACATGAGAAGGGGAATCAGCGTGTGAGAAGTAATGCACCAACTACCTGGCGAATGTAACTGTAGTCCCTCTATACATTACCCCAACAATTAAAAAAAAAAACGAAAACAAAATTTCAAATCAAAACAACACAGGAGGGAATGTGGCCAGGAGGAATTGCTACTCCACTGTTGGTGGCAGTGTAAACTCATTCAACCACTATGGAAAGTAGTATGGAGGTGCCTCAAAAAACCAAACATTAGAGATTCCCTATGGCCTAGCAGTCCCACTCCTTGGCAGTTACCCAATGGTCCAGAAACAAGAACATACTAAAGTCACTAACACAATGATGTTCATTGCAGCACTATTTACCATAGCAAAAACATGAAACTAATCCAGATGCCCCTCAGTAGATGACTGGATCAATAAGGTGTGCTACTTATGCACAATGGAAATATAATGTTACGTGTCCTGTTTCCACTCTCTTTCCACCCAGTGCTTGGAGAACATCCACACTGGGCTCGAGGCTGCCTGCACTAGGTCACCAGCCCTGCATGGACATCCTCACGGTTCAGGTCTCGCCCGGTTCAGGTCTCGCCCGGTTCAGGTCTCGCCAGGTGGAGCAGGGCGGTCACCTGTGTTGGAACTCGCTTGTGGTGAGATGCAAGCATGGGTCACCTGTCTGCACTTGAGTCCTGGCTGGAGACGCTCGCTGGGCAGAGGCCGGCCACTCGCCTAGCCATCTTCTTCCCCCTTCTGCTGGGGAAGATCTTGTTCCCTGAGGTGTCGTGTTTGTTTCCTTTGTTGTTGTTTGTGTTGCTTTTGTTTTTTTAATTTAACTAAAAATAGGAGAAAACACATGTTTAAAACCAAACGACCATTCTGGAGCAGCTGTTTGTTTCCTGAAAGTGGATGTGGTCACTTCAGGACTACTCCACACCAAGGGCCCCTTGGTGTAATGTCCACTGCAAGGTGTACGAGGGAGGCACACAGGGTGCATGGGTGTGTGGAAGGAGGTCTGCACTGAGGACGGAGGTACAAAGGCATAAAGCAACTGTGGTGGTGAGTAGAATCCCAAGTGAAAACAAACAGCTCATGGACCACGGAGGATGAGTGAATGTGCAGGCTCAGTGCTCCCTGGAGGCTGGAGAGGAGGGGGTCTGCTGGCCCTTGAGCCGCCCTGGAAGACCACCTTCACATTCGCCACTACTGGCCTGGGGTTTCCTTCTCTCCACCAGACTTCAACCACACTCCTGGACCTAGGGCTGCGGGGGAGTGGGGCGGGGTCCACGCTGGAGTGGAAGCTGCAAGCATTGTATGTTAGCCTCCATTCAGCAAAGAAACACCTGGCCTACTCCAGGGTCAGACAAGGCCGGGAACCCCGGGTTCCGAGGCTGGCCCAGGAGCCAAAGACAGACATAATTTGAGCCCACAGGCCTTCCATTGTCAGATCAGAAACCTTACACGCCGGTGATTTACAAAGATGAATCATTGCTAATGTTTCTTTTGATACAATACAGAAGTTGACAACTTTTCCAAATGACGTGTTATAATTCTGATTCTTCAGACCAAGGACTGTGTCACAGATCTGTTTTTTATGTTTGAATAGTGTATTTTTAGGGTAAATATCGCATAAGGGATTAAGTAATTAGAGCAATCAATAATTACTCTACAATTCACTTTCACTTAACTTATTAAAATTTTCCATTATTCAAAGGGGATATAAAACGAATAAATATCTTAATTTGGATCTTATCTATTCATTATCTTCATTCTTATACTAAAAACAATGAAGAGATATACATTATAATTTTCTTAGAGGTGGCACTGAGTTTTTTCTGTGCTTATAAATTTATGTCATAAGAATGCTACAGTTAATCTAAATAGAAATAACTTCCAGAGCAGCTATAAATATAAACTGGCATCTCAAGAAATGTGTGGATTGACATTTGGAAAACTCACCATTTTGCCTCAGATCATGAAGAATTATAACCCGCAGAATTTGACAGCATAACATTGAAATTACAGAATAATTTTGTCATTTGGAAGTTGGAGCCAGGCAGACACACACTTGAAGTAAAGTACGTGTTATATTTTGTAGTCATAAAAACTGATGAGGGTACAATAAATAATGTTGTATTTCTGATCATATATTCTGGTAATGTCTTTAATATGTCCTTGTAATGATAAGTAATATAAATAGCATTTTAATATTTTTCACAGCTAAATGTGTATATAATATGGGCTTGAATTCAAAGCCATAAGGCTCTCACTTGGCTTTGTTTGTTCTTAAGGGAACTCAAACTCTGTCAGTCAATTGATGTATCTGTCTCTACATTACTAGCTGTGAGTACAAGCTATTCTTCCAAAAACATTATAACTACTCAATACATGACTGCATGTACCCACAGACATCCTGCCATTCCACTTGCCACTTTCTGACACCATGTTTACATGAATGAATGATAAATTCATTTATGATGAATTTTGTAACTAGCATATATTCCATATATTTATTATATATATTTTATATATTACATACATACATTATATACCATATATGTGGTCATTTCTTTTCATCGAGTTCTTTTAAACTTCCTGTTAAGTGCAAATTTAACGTACTTTCTGACGTAGTTACATAAAGCAGTAAAGTAGTAATATAAATGAAATACCTTGCTGATAAGAACTGAAGGGTCTAGCTTGCTGTCTTGGTGTTTGCGCTCTGTGCAGCACGTGTGGAGCGGTCACGAAGCAGAGCGCAGAGGCCGTGCAGTGGAGCCAGCCTTCCTAGCACTGCACATGTCTCTGGACTGGAAGACAGACTGCCTCATTCTTAGTTACCCTTCTCCACTTCCCAGGGCATCCTCATCAAATGATCTTCAAACATAGAAGACATTTGTCCATGTCGGCTCCTGCGACGCAATAGCACCTACCTGCACATGGGGCTGGCGGCTCGGTGGAGTGGGCTCTTCTTACCTGTCGACCCCACGATGGAGTGGGGCCCCGGAGGCCAGGGCCTCAGCGGACTTCCCTGCTCTCTGGGGACTCTGCTCCGCCAGGCCTGCTCTCCTGGGCCACCATGTGTTGGAGACATTGCTTTCAGCCTCCTCAGGAAGTATGGCGCCTGGCACCTCGCCAAAGAGGATGAGTTAGTACTTGCTAACCAGGAAGTTTCTTTGTATTGGTTGATTTGTTTCTTTTGTGCTCCTGAATAGAGCGTGATCGCTAGATTTTTCCATGTATGCTTGCTGTATGCGCAGATGACCTTTATTGTGATTGGCTGCTGTATGATATAAATGGTGGAGGATTTCCAGGGGGGAGAGAGAGAAAAAAAGGAGAAAAGAGAAATAAAAAAAAAAACCTCTGCTTACAGCTATTTGAGTCTATGATCATTCCCAGTCCACCTCCGTAGTGATATGTCCTTGGGGCAGGCAGCGACAACCATGGGCCACGCTGTCCCGGCTGCGAGAGACACATGGGTAACAACACTGTGAGGGTTTCATCCATGTGTCAGTGTGCAATGTGTGTGTGTGATGCACCATGGCTGATTCACATTGCTTCTCCTCTCAGCATCAGATAGCGCCTCCTTATGCGAATACTGAGGGTTTGACTGAGGGCCACACATTCTCGGTTGGCTTTTTTGTTGCTGTTGTTCAAGGATGGTGCTCTGCCACTTGAACCACTGCTCAACTTCAGGCTTTTTAGTGGTTAAGTAGAGAAAAGAATCTCATGTACTTTTTCTTTCCAGGCTGACTTCAAACATTTAGCCTCAGATCTCAGCCTGAGTAGTTAGGATTTCAAAAGCAACACCCAATTTCTTTGGTATTAAAAGAAATAAAGCCATTTATCATTGAGAAATTACATGGTACAGTTTCTTAATCTAGATAGGTGATAGGATGATAGGTAGATAGATAGATAGGTAGATAGATAGATGATAAGCAATAGAAAATGAGAGAATAGAAAGTAGAAAATTAGATCATAGATATATTACCATCAGATCAATAGAACTAGGTTAGATGAGATACATAGATGGTTGGTAGACAATGGAAAATTAGATGTAGATAGATGACATTAGATATCCAGAGAGATAGATATATACATGACATTGGAGAGATATATAGATGAAAAATGATAGATACATAGATGATAAATAATAGAAATTACAATAATAGGTAGGTAAGTAGACAGACAGATAGATTGATAAATGCTCAATGGAATAATTTGTTTTTCAATATGTACTTCTTTGAAGAGTAGGAACATTTACTAAAATATATGTTAATGGCTGGACACTGGTGCCTTACACCTGTAAGCCTAGCTACTCAGGAAGCTGAGATTTGAAAACTGGGATTCAAAGCCAGCCTTGGCAGAACAGTCCCTGTTACAGAATCTTATCTCTAGTTAAACACTCAAAAATTGGAAGTGGTGCTGTGGCCCAAGTGGTAGAGCATGAGCTTTGAGTACAAAGTGGCTCAGGGACAGTGACCAGGCCCCGAGTTCAAGCCCCACAACTGACAGAAAATAAAAGAAAAAGATATTATGTATATATGTGTACATATGTATATTTCTATGTATTATGCATATGGAAAATAAACCTTATAAAGAGAGACTGTGCTGTTTCCCATTTGCTTTGAAAGATCAACAAATATTTAGCTGGAAGGATTTGAGCCAAAGGGAAAAACAATCCAGGAGTGAATGGTTAATAGCAACGTAGAAGAATGTTTTCTATGCAGTTGCAGTCTGTCACTGATTTGGTTTTGGTCCTTGCATTATTTTTCTTGGTCTACTTAGCAGCTGCCACGTCTTCCACAAATTCAACCATGTCCTCAGCTCTGTTGTGAGCCCGGCTCAGTTCTGGACTCAGAGGGAACTGGGAAGCCCAGGAAACACTGTGGCCTTATAGACTTTCGTGGCACTGACACACACACAGCCAATACCACAGATGAAAATAGTTTGGACCCTTGCAGTTCCCACGAGGATTGCATCTTCAAACTCAAAGCAGGATGGGAAATCTATTTTGTGTTCTACCTGAGAGCTCTTTCCTGTGAGAACTTTTATAGCAAATCAAAACCCTGAGAGTCTCCTTCTTTATTCCACTCAAACAGTGATGTGGAAACTGCACCGAAGCCATTTCAAGACAGCCTAATAGGAGCTGAATCAGTTTGAACAAATTTAATTGACAGATATGCCAGGGTGTCACCTTTATTTAAGCAACTTTATTACAAATTTTCCATTGTGCCTACTTTGTAGAATTCTTGAAAGTATGAAAAAGTTCTGTGATTACACTGTCACATGAAATATGAAAGGTTATCTTGTGCTCCTCCCTTTGGGAAAAAATTCCAAACACATGCTCTTGTAATTTTCATATTAAGATCTGTTAAAGAAGAATTGTCTAAAATTAGAAGGTTTTAAGTCTTCCAAAAAAAGAAAATTCTGTTACATAAATGAGATACAGCATTGATTTAGCAAGTCTCTTGAATTTGATTAGGCTTGCTATTTCAATTCTTTTAGGCAAATTAGACTATTGTGACTCTGGTATACCAAAAGAGTGAAGTCAGAGCACTCTCTATCCATTGTCTTCTTCTTTTTCTTCTTTTCCTCTTCAGCCCCAATTCTTCCTCCTTTTTCCTCATTTTCTGTCAGTGTTCATGCAAGTATTCGCTTATCATAATGTCTAGTTTCAAAGGTCTGATGTGGATGTAGATTGGATACACATTACTGGAATAAAAATAGGCCTCCGCTAATGCCAAAAGCATGTCTCGCCTAGATGTACAATGTTAAATTAAAGTTATTATGTACAAGTTTAAGAGTCATAATTACAATGAAACACAATTATACAAAGTTATATTCATTAATTCTGAAATGGGAAATTAAAGCATGCACAAACACAAAAATGAAAGAGAGAAGGAAGGAAGGAAGAAGGAAGGAAGGGACTGGGTAAGGACAGAAGGTAGGAAGGATAAAGGAGGAAGGATGAGAAGTGATGGGTGGATGGAGAAGGAAAAGAGAAAGGCAGAAAGTAAGATATGAAAAAGCTAGGAGAATGCATATTTTCCCACACTTATTAGTACTAAAATTAATGTTTATTAAATGACATGTTCACACTGTCAATAATAAATTTGCAAAATTCTTGCTGCCTAATGAAATGAATTGATCCTTGGTATGCTTGGAGGGTATGAATGACCTGCTTACTGGAAGTGTGAATTGTTTCCACTAATAAATCACATCATATCTTTCTTGTTCTTTCTCCTTTCTCTGGTGGTTAATATTCTCTGGGTCAAAGTTGTCATGATTACACGTGGACGCCAGTCACCTGTTCTGAATGCAAACCCCGGTAATTCCCCCTATAAGCATCAGAAATATGACTGTAGGACAGGAATCAGACTGCTTCATGAGGAGAAGGCTATGGTCATGCCCAATCCGAAGCTCTTCATTTTCAAGGCAGATTTTCTTTCACCTATTTTTACCATCGTTTCTCAGAACGATGACCCAAATTAGCTGACTATCTCATTGTTCAGAAGTGGTACAGCTTCCAGAATCAAGACAACTTTTAGTCCTGGCTTTGAGTTAACCTTGAGAGTCATTCCTCAGCCAATTCAAAGCTTTGTGTTTGGGGAACATACCCAGGGGGGTGCCACACTGCCACCCTGGAAGGAGGTGAGGCGGCTCAAGAGCAGTGACTGAAGGCAAAGGTAGGGCAAAACATTCTCACCTCAGAATAATATACCTCCCTTCGACTTCATCTTTCATTTGTTACTCAATTCATAAATAATACTTGGACAATTACCAAAGGGAAAAGAGGAAATATTTTTAGAAGAGAAATGAGGGATAGAGAAACTGTTCAAAGAATAAGGTTACAAATACATTCATACTTGACCTATTATCAATACAAAATGTTTTCCAACAGGTATAAGTTTTGCTTTTCAATTAAAACTGCAGTTAATTATAAAGAAAATATTTTTTTAGTTGATTGCAACCTTTCACTTGTTGGTCTAAATTAAGTGTAAAAGACCATTTTTACTTGTCTATTGGTTGCTAAAAGTTATATAAGAGAAATTGTTGCTTGGATTTCTAACCCTGCCATAGAATTCAAACTTAAATACCCTTCTTCAGTATGGTAATACTTGCTATGAAGATTTTGTTAAAGTTGGAAAGTGTAGAGTTTTGGCATCCTAAGTTTTTCCTGAGTTACTATATGATCATTTTCATTTATTTGTTGTTTATGTAAAGGTGATGAAAAGAGGAGCTAGAGTTAAGTCATGTATTGAGTATATTTCTATTTTCTCAGTGTCACCACTTACCTCATTTTCTCACAATTTTTCCCTTCTATTCCCTCTATCCCCCAAGTTGTATAGTTCATTTCCAACATACTGTCTAGTGAATAGCACACTACATTTGTTCACCCATTGACCCATCATTTCTGCACTTCCTCTACATTCTCAAAGACAGATGAATAAGCAAACAAGGCAAAAGGGAATGAAAAGAAAATCAGCAGCAATGAAGAAAAATCTTGTTTCCAATTCCTGAAGTTCATTTCAATAAAGATAGCTTTATGATCAAATGCACATAGCAATTACAACTTTGTGATCCTCTCCTAAGAATAACCTCATTTAGCCTCACTCTGTGTGAATGCCTAGAGTCCTGTATAATTTGCCACATCCCAGTATATTTTCTTTAACCATCCAGTATGTTAACTTGTGGATTTATAGGTAAATTCTAGTTACCACAAAGGAGGGAAACCACATAACCTATGTTCTTTGTGTCTGGCCTTCTTTGCTGAATGTAATTTTTTTTCAGTTCTTCCATTTCCTTATGAATGATGTAATATCATTCTTTCTAATGAATTAATAGAATTTCACTGTGCATATAGCACATTTTCTTGATCCATTTGTCCACTGAGGAAATTTATAAATGGGCTAATAACTTAAAGAGAGATTTATCTGCAGAAGAAATAAGAATGGCCAATACACACAGAAGAAATGCTCAAGATCTCTGGCCATAACAGAAATGCAAATCAAAATAAACTGAGATGCTATCTCACCCCAGTTAGAAGGGCCACTATCAAGGAAACCAATAAGAACAGATTCTGGAAAGAATGTTGCCAGAAAGAAAAGATACTACTTTGTTGGTGGGAAGGTAAAGTTTTTCAACTATTCTGGAAAGCAGTATGAAGGTTCCTCAAAAGACTAAACATAGAACTCCCCTGTGACTGAGCAATCACACTACTGGGTATTTACACAAAAGATCACAAACAAAGCCATAATAAAGCCACTAGTATAACCATGTTCATTGCAGCATTATTGACCATAGCCAAAATATGGAATCAAGTGTAATGTTCCTCAGTGAATGAATGGATTAGTATATAATTTTTAAAATGTGTATAAGGGAAAATTAAGAGATAATGTGCAAAAACTAACTCACCCATTATTTAAAGTTATGACTTAAAACCATCAATATTTTAAGTTTAAAGTTCAAAGAGAAATGTACTTAATACTTTACTGATGTAGCTGAAACCTCTTTGTACATCACCTTTAATATTAACTTTAAAAAAATACAAAATGTATTACAG